>NC_142747.1:18034586-18187086 GCF_051943395.1 Hippocampus bargibanti
TCATTCACTGCCATTCACAAATTTATTTGAGAATTGAAAATATGACGTAGAGTGCCATTCCCGAATTTACTCGGGTTTTGTTTTCTGTTTTTCATTCTTGGGTGCCCATAAAGCGCTGGTCACAACTCTGGCAATGTTTTTACCCTTCCACGAGGGGGCAGCATTTCCCTTTTGTCCATGGTCGCACTTTATTACGGCTTCATCTGTTGTTAAAGCGTTATATAAGCCAATATGTATGTATCGCATTGTATTTTGGGCCGCTTGGGTGCAGATAAAGCACTGGTCATGGCCTCTGGGGGGTAGCATTTCTATTTTTTCCATGTTAGCGCTTTGTTCCTGCTACAGCTGTTGTTGACGCGCTATATAAACCAATATGTATGTATCGCATTGTATTTTGGACAGCCGCCCTCATTTCGAGCTCATATAACTCCAGATCCATATAATTTAGGAATTAACTATTTTTTTTTGAGGAAAGAAGATAATCTAATATTTCTTACACTCCATTGAATGTTTATATCATCCTAAAACTCAATATTCTGTGGGATCTGGAATTCGAGTGACAATGACAAAAACCCTGGCACTCTAGTGGACACATTTTTGCACATGTCTGGCAGTAAATGAGTTAATATTTTAGTGTGAGTGTACATTTTCACCCAAAAAAAGTATTAAAAAAAATATGTGCACTCTTTTAACCTAGTTTTTCACGTGATCTGCATCACTGGAAGCAGTTTCCAATTGTAGCTTGCAATTATGGCTGTTGTTTTATTGAAATTATTCTTTGAATGTTATTTCCTGTATATTATAGCTGTCCATATTAAGTGTTTTGTTACAGATTCAGCTCTTGTTAAAACGTTATATAAACCAATATGTATTGTATTGTATATTGTATTGTGTATTGTATTGTATTGTATATTGTATTGTGTATTGTATTGTATTGTATTGTATTGTATATTGTACTGTATTGTATTGTATTGTATATTGTATTGTATTGTATTGTATAATTAAAGGTTTGTTTGATTTGCAATTCACCAGGGGTACCAGAAGCAGAGCTACAGTGGTGATGTTCATGCAGTTAAACACGCTGCCAAAGTGCACCCCGCGCCTCCGAATCAGCGTCTATGTGTGCGTAACGATCAATCGCGGTAGGTTGGTTGTCTTGAAAAGCAGGTTTTCGGCCCAAAAAAAACGTTGAATACCCCGGATTTGTCAATGTTGATAATTTCCCTTGTTCATTTTGCCCCATCATGCCATGGGGGTATACATCACTAGTGGTGAATGTCAATGATAATACGGGTGACATTTTATACATACAGTATTACATTTTCACACACACACACACACACGCACGCACGCACGCACACACACACACACACACACACACACACACACACACACACACACACACACACACACACACACACACACACACACACAAATGTCAAATAGATCCCCCAGGATATATCTTACTTATGAAAATGTCAAAAACGGACTTAGCCCAAAAGGTACCGCTACTCATTCCTGCAGACTGCATCACATCAATTTTTAACTCATTCACTGCCATTCACAAATTTATTCAGGAATTGAAGAAAAAAAAAAACAAAAATGTTGAAACATTCCCAAATTTGTTCGTTTTTTTTTCATGCTTGGGTGCCGATAAAGCGCTAGCCATGGCCTTTGGCAATGTTTTTTTTCTTTAACACAAGCCCATCAAAGCAAATCAAACTTGTGAAATCCCATGCTCATCTATCAAGTTAACTAGCAAGCTAACTAGCGATCCAGCGAGCTGAATGATCGAGCTAGCCAGCAAGTGAACTAGCTAGTGAGCAAACGAGCTAGCTAGAAAGCTAGCTATTCAGCTAACTGGCTAATCCCTTACACAACGTGGCCCGAGGCCTATATAAACCAATATGTATGTATTTCATTGTATTTTGGACAGCTGCCCTTAATTTCAAGCTCATATAACTCTAGAGCCATATCATTTAGGAATTAACTCTTTTTTTCTGCATTGAATGTTTATGTAGTCCTAAAACTCAATATTTTGGCACTGGAGTGGACACACTTTTGCACATCGTCTGGCAGTGAATGAGTTAAGACGCGCATATTCATATTTATTCATATCGCATTTATCATCTACTTTCTTCATTTCATAATTTTTGCAACAGTAGACCGAAGACCAATTTAGCATAATGAAATGATTTTTTTTAACCAAGCTGATCAATATGATTTTGTGAACATAATAAAAGAGGAAAAACATCATTGATATGTAACTAAAATAGTACTTTTTTTTGGTAAACATTTATGCTAACTCCCCAAAAAACACCAAAACTGACATCAACTCAATGATGAACATTGTTCTGCTATCATTAGACTCAAGTTTACACCACGGCTAATGCCTAAAGCTAACTTGGCTGTCAAGACATCTACACTGACACACAGAGAGGCAACTTCTCATCATGGGATGGGGGGGGGGGGGGTCTTGAGGGGGCCTTATCAGGCACAACGTGCATTCAGGACGATTTATATTCAATTTCAAAAATTAAGGGGTAACATTTTAAGAACTGTCAATTTAACCATGTTAATATCTAAATACCTAAATACCCTACGTGACATCACTTAGGGCCTCGTTAGCATGAATATTCAGCGTGAGTCTTAAAACGTAAAATATAGCTATATGCGGTGGAATCTTTGTAAAATGCGCTTTGTAGTGATTTTACAAATCATGGACGCAACTTGTCCGGAGGTGTCGGTCATCCTTTAAATGTTCATATTCTCTCAATAAACAGCTTGGCAGAGGGCTGCAGAAGTTGTCCGTCGGTCATGAATGGCTGCGTCCCCTACCAGCAGTAAAAGACAAACTTCCTACGTTCGAACCTTTGTTCACAGTGTCCGACTGAACATCTCTGACATGATACTAGTGCAGCGTGTACTACCGGAGACAAATTCCTTGTGTGTTCTACATTCTTGACAATAAAGATGATTCTGATTCTAGAAGTTTTTTACTGCGAGATGTCAGAGATGTTCCATCGGACACTGTGGACAAAGACTCAAACACAGAAAGATTGTCTTTACTGCCGGCAGGAGACGTAGCCATTCATGACCGACGCCTGAATTCTGCAGCCCTCTGCCAAGCTATATATTGAGAGTATCTGCAAATTTAAGTGATACATTAGTAAAACACAGTTTTCTTGATTAGAATACCACACCTCTTGAGTTCTAAGCACGAACAGCTGTAAGCAATAAAACATTGTATTTTCCATGAACTGATAAATTTGTAACCTGGCTAATGAGTTTTTCCTGAGACCGAGATTCCAGTCCTAAATTAGTCCTGCGATAAAGTAGTTTCCCCAAGTCCTAAATTCTGTCCAAGGCCAGATCTCCTAGATGAAGATGACAGTTTAACAAGCTGTTGACCTCAGATTAACCCTAGGTTGTCTGTGCTTCAATTGTGTATTCAAGTCACACATGTTGGCTAACCATACAATGAAACTTTTAAATACGATAAGTTCTTATTCTCTATCAGAGGGTCATCATAGTCATCCCTTTTGATCGATGGCACAATATAACACACACAACACACACACACACACTCGCACACATACACTTACCAAGCCATTTTCAGATTGAGGGTCCACAATCAAACATCTAAACCAACAAGCAGGTGAGTGGGACTGATGACGGGAAAGAAAGAAAAAAAAAACAGAGATAGAACAAGGCACGAAATAGTCTGTAAAAGAAAGAAATTGTACAGAAGTTTAGGCCCCATCAGTCCAGGAGACTGAGCCTCTTCTCAACACAAGGCCAATGCCAGTCCGAATTTCACTTCCTGTCTAAATCATCATTCTACCACCACCCCGCCAGCTATCAAACAAGAATCTGAATCAAGAGTTTAGACACCACCAGCCTCCCTTGCGCATTTTTTTTTAGATGTAATACTCCTTCTTCTCATCCGTGTTGGTGTGTCCGCCCTCGGCGTTGATGATGGCCGTGTCGGCGTCGGCGGCGTCGTCCGCCCCTTTGGCTTCGTGCGTGAAATAAGTGCCTGCAAACAAAATAACAACAACACACTCCAGACGACTATCAAACCACAACAAAAGACACACGGGATGAGTTCATGGTCAAGTGTGATTGGTCGCGTTTTTACCTTTGTGTCTGGCAAAATACCGGCCGAGGACAATCAGCGCGCAGAGGATGGCAAACATCACCACGGCAACAACCCCGCCGATGACAGCGTGGTCGAGTTTGGGTGGTGCGCCTTCACCGGCTCGGGAGTCTGGAAACAAGAACATTTAAAGGCAATTATTTGACAAATAATCAGTGGCAGAGCATCGAGGCCAATATGTATGTATTGCATTGTATTTCGGACATATGCCCCCATTTCAAGTTCATATAACTCCAGACCCATAAAATTTAGGAATTAACTATTTTTCTTCTGATGAAAGAAGAGAGTACTATAAGGTTTCTGACACTGAATTGAATGTTTATGTAGTCCAGACTCAATATTTCGCTTGCCTTTTGTATAGCTGCCCTCATTTCAAGCTCAGATAACTCCAGACCCATATCATTTAGGAATTAACTATTTTTTGTCTGATGAAAGAAGAGAGTATAAGGTTTCTGACACTGAATTAAATGTTTATGTCGTCCTAAAACTCAATATTCCGTTTGCCTTTTGTATAGCCGCCCCCATTTCAAGCTCATATAACTCCAGACCCATAAAATTTAGGAATTAACTATTTTTGTCTGATGAAAGAAGAGAGTATAAGGTTTCTGACGCTGCATTGAATATTTATGTCGTCCTAAAACTCAATATTCCATTTGCCTTTTGTATAGCCGCCCCCATTTCAAGCTCATATAACTCCAGACCCATATCATTTAGGAATTAACTATTTTTTGTCTGATGAAAGAAGAGAGTATAAGGTTTCTGACACTGAATTAAATGTTTATGTCGTCCTAAAACTCAATATTCCGTTTGCCTTTTGTATAGCCGCCCCCATTTCAAGCTCATATAACTCCAGACCCATAAAATTTAGGAATTAACTATTTTTGTCTGATGAAAGAAGAGAGTATAAGGTTTCTGACGCTGCATTGAATATTTATGTCGTCCTAAAACTCAATATTCCATTTGCCTTTTGTATAGCCGCCCCCATTTCAAGCTCATATAACTCCAGACCCATATCATTTAGGAATTAAGTCTTTTTTTCTGATGAAAGAAGAGAGTATAAGGTTTCTGACGCTGCATTGAATATTTATGTAGTCTTAAAACTCAATATTCCGTTTGCCTTTTGTGTGAGTCCTAGAATTCGAGTGACAATAACAAAAACCCTGGCACTGGAGTGCAGACATTTTTGCACATGCCTGGCAGTGAATGAGTTAAGTTTGATTCATTGACTGCATTTGAGATGTCCTCTGTGTTTGATGGGCCTTGAATACGCCATGTGAAATATGAAACCGAAAGCGAAATGTCGCAGTTTGCCAGTCGGCCGTAACATTTCCTTACTTTGCATGCCGTAAATGCCAAAAGGTAGCATCATGACTTCATACCGTTTGCGTACGAGCCAATGTGTGATGCAAAACCAATTTATTCATATTGTTCATCACGGAATAAGGTTCTGTAAAATGGCTTCATTGTTGCTGCTGCTTTATGATGCTTGCGGCATCGATGCATCAATACAACAGTCGATTATTTGTGTCTTTTTGCTCTATGGAAGGGCTCAGTCCATTTGCCCCCCATGAAAAGCAAATGTTTACAGTACATTTGCCACCAAGGTACAATCCCATCCAATTTTCTCAAAGTGCACCTTTAGAATACAACGTGCCTTGTAAATGGATCGATACTCTGAATTCATGGGACATTGTATTTCAAATGTTGTGCTTTGTTACAGCAGAAGAGGTTGTGAAAGCTCTATATGAATAAAAGCTCTGTTGTGTTGGATTGTATTCCGTTAGCGTAGCCTGATTGATTGGATTTGATTTACCTTTCTTAGTCTCGCAGCGGAGAAATTTATATTTCACAACAGCAAAGTTATGAAAGGAAGATGAAATGAAAGAAGTAGAAAAACAAACTACAGTGATACCTTGGCTTACGAACGCTTTAGCTAACGAACTTTTCGCCTTATGAACGTTAAATTTACAAAAATATAATCTTGGCGTACAAACTATTTTTCACATCACAATGAGTGATGTGTAGTTCGTGAACGAGCCGGTTCTTGGAGCTCCTAACAAGGAGCTGGCATTGGCAGCCGACTTTTTTTTTGTCCTCTATTCCCCGCCCCCGGTCTTCGGTAAAAGCCGCACGTGATTGGTCAAGATCCGTGGTAGAGGAGGGAACGGGCACACGTAGCAGTGAAGGGGGAGGGGTTACAGAAACACAGAGCTGCACATGAACAGGAAAGACAGACGACAGAGCTTGAAAAAAAAAAAAGTGAAGAGAAAAGAAAGTGAAAAGGTGAGAAAATGGTTAAAAAACAGTGAAATTTGGACTGGTTTCAACTTTATTGTTAGTACAAAGGTAAATAAAACAACTTTATTATACCGTCCTGTTAGTTTCTTTAACTATAATACCATAGCACATTTATTATACATAAAATAAGGTATATTATGTGTAGTTTTAAGGCTTAGAAAAGTACAAAATTACGTTTTATGGGGACCTGGGAACGGATTATTCTCATTTTAATGGTTTCCTATGAGAAATATTTTTACTTTTTTAAACTAAGCTGTAAAACTGTAGCAGTGGACTCGTAGCAAGTATTTCTATCTGTTGTCAACAATACTTTTGTTACCGAGGTGCCTTTACATTGACTATACGGCACTTTTAAATCGTCGGGGTTGGAGGACGTTTTAAGGATGTTATTATCTCGCGTCACAGTCAACACCGCCTACAATTTGGGCGAGAGTTCACGCGCAATAAAATATATTGTGCTTCATGAGAGGCCATTTGTGGAAGTCATCTGGAGCTCCATCATGACACGCAGTCTGCGGATAAATTGCGCCCGGTCGCCTCAGGTATCACCGAGCTTCCTTTTTTCACATTTAATCCGCGTACATCCAAACCCCCATGAAAGAAGAAGGTAACATTTGAAGCCTTTACATTTTCCGGCCCAGAATAGTTCGGAGGTGTTGATCAATCGTCTACAACGCAATGCAAGTGATGAAGGTGTGATAGTCGACGGGGGGATGGATGGGAAATGGTGCCACTGTTCTTTGCTGCATGAGAGAGCAGCTCAATTTGCCACCAATCTCACTAGTCACACTCTTGACTTGAACAATTTCGCTCAAAAACACCGGCAGTGTGACAATGGAAGAAAACCTCAGTTATTTTTTTTTTTTTATTTCAAAAGAAAAATGATGCCCCCCCCCCCAATCATTGAAGTGAGACGGTCTCAAAACGCTTTGCTGGGCTGTACGCACACTGACATTATTGCATATCGCGTTTAGTTAGTTAGGTCAAGGCAAGCTCATGTCTGATTTGTGGCACGATAGCTAGCCAGCTAGCAATGAGAAGATTACAGTGATACCTCGAACCCCTTGGCTTATGAACTTTTCGGTTTACGAACGTTAAATTTATGAACATTTTCACATTGCTATACAAACTTTTTTTCGGGATATACACGGCGCTGCCACAATGAGTGATGTGTCGTTCGCGAATGAGCCCGTTCTCCTAACAAGAAAATGGCAGCCGGCTTGTTTTGGTCCTCTATTCCCCACCCCCAGTCTTCGGTTAAAGCCACGTGATTGGTCAAGAATGCAGCAATGAGGGAAGGTGGCCTTTAATAGTTCAAAGGCAGAGTGTAGACTGCAAGGTTAAAAGTCCCATTAATCAGGCTCCACAAACAACCTGCACAGGCCATCTGTACACTTGATGCAAAAAGCTATCAACCCAGCTAAACAGAACACAATTGATGAGGAACTAGGTAAAATTATCGCAGAGAAAGCACCTACAAGGAATCATTCCCGAAGATGGTGAAAAAAGGCTACGTTCCTCATCAAGTGTTTAATGCTGATGAAACCGGCCACTCCGTTTCATCAAGCCATCAACAACCATCATAAAGGTAAATAAAAGTACTTTATTATACAGTACAGTTTATTTCTTTAATTATAATACTATAACACGTTTATTAAACATAAAATTAGGTATATTTTGTGTCGTTTTAAGGCTTAGAAAATGACAAAGTAGAAAATTATGTTTTATTGGGGACCTGGGAACGGATTATTGTCATTTTAATGGGTTCCTATGGGAAATTATTTTTTGGGATACACACTTTTCGCCTTAAACACTGTCTGGGAACCAATTCAGTTCGTAAGCCAAGGTATATAAAATAATAATAATAATAATAATAATAATAATAATAATAATACAGTTCGTAAGCTAATTTCGGTATACCATATTTTTTTTTTTTAAATGTTAGGTTATGGTCGCGTTATGTAAATTCATCCAATTGAAGACAGCAAACCAGATTTATTTGATCTACTTTTGTTTTCCACTTTTACATTTCTCAACGCGTCTGCCTGAGTCCTTCCAGCTTTGCGGTTTTGTCGCGCGACTCACGTCGACAAGGCAGAATTCTGTCGGGATCCTCACGAGATGTTCAATAAATCCATTTGCCTGCGATACATCTTCCGCGATGTGTCACATTCAAATGTCATACATGATGACAACAGACGGCGACGTGTCCTGCCTCCCTCTTGTCATCAGCACAATTTGATGATGTCTGTAATGCGGCTGCTTGTCCGTGCTGTCAGCGAGGCGACGCCGTTCCGTCGTGGAGTGCTGACATGGCGGCGACGGCATCGGCATCGTGACAGGATGTGAGCAGGCCAGGGGGGATTTATGGTGCTGGTATGAGCGGGATAAAGGGGGATTTGCAAGTAATGCCCGAGTCTGGCTGATGGAGGAAGTAGTTCTGCACCACATATTTTACCATGTCACCTCTCTGTTGTGTCTATGCAATGTATGATTTGCCTCTCGTCACCTAATTACCAGCTTGTTCCTTAACCCAAAATCGAATTTGCAGCTGAGTTAATAATAATAATAATAATAATAATAATAATAATAATAATAATAATAATAAAATACTACTACTACTACTACTAATAATAATAATAATAATAAAATAATACTAACACTAATACTACTACTACTACTACTACTACTACTACTACTAATAATAATAATAATAATAATAAAATACTACTACTACTACTACTACTACTACTACTACTACTACTACTACTAATAATAATAATAATAATAAAATACTACTAACACTAATACTACTACTAATAATAATAATAATAATAAAATACTCCTACTACTACTTCTTCTTTTCCTTTCGGCTCTTCCCCTCAGGGGTCGCCACAGCCAATCAATGTCCTCCATCTGTCCCGGTTTTGTGCATCCTGTTCTCTCACACCAGCTTCCTTCATGTCCTCTTTGACCACATCCATAAATCTCCTCTTCGGTCTTCCTCTCGGTCTCCTGCCTGGCAGTTCAAGGCTCAGCATCCTTCTCCCGATATAGTTATAATAATAATAATAATAATAAAATAATACTAATACTACTATTATTATTATTATTATTATTATTATATAATAAAATACTACTAATACTACTACTACTAATAATACTATTATTATTATTATTATTATCATTATTATTATCTCATCTCATTTTCCATACCGCTTATTCCTCATGAGGGTCGCGGGGGTTGCTGGAGCCTATCTCAGCTGTCTTCGGGCACGAGGCGGGGGACACCCTGAATTGGTTGCCAGCCAATCGCACAATATTATTATTATTATTATTATTATTATTATTATTATTATTATTATTGATAATAATAAAATAATACTAATGCTAATGCTAATCATAATAATAATACTACTAATAATAATAACTTTGCTGCTGTGAAATGTAAATTTCTCCACTGCGAGACTAATAAAGACAAATCCAATCCAATAATAATAATAATAATAATAATAAATACCCAAAAGACGCAGGCTGATATTTTTAGTCAAATGCAAAACACCAATAAAAATGACTTTAAGTGTCCCAAAACTATCAAAAACTACCCCGGAAATTCAGAAGTCCGTGACGTCACGCCAGGACGTCTTGCAGTGCAATCTTTGTAAAATGCGCTCAGTAGAAGTCATTTGAAGTGAATTTACAAATTAAGGACGCAAGTTGTACCGAGGTGTCGGTTGTCATTTGGTCATTTGCAGTCTGTAAACGATCATAAGTGTTTACCCGATGTCGACGATGATGAGACCTTTTTTGGAAAAAGAAGTCTGAACTCCATTCCATCAAGCCATCAACGACCATCCCAAAGGTAAATAAAACGACTTTATTATACTGTGCAGTGTATTTCTTTCATTACAATACAATAGCACATTTATTATACATAGAATAAGATATATTGTTTATAGTTTTAAGGCTTATTTAGTTGAAAATTGTATTTTATGGAGACCTGGGAATGGATTATTCTCATTTTAATGGTTTCCTATGGGAAATTAATTTTTGGGATACACACTTTTCGCCTTACACACTCTGTCTGGGAACCAATTAAGTTCGTAAGCCAAGACCCCACTGTAACACTATTCAGCAAGAACTCCGAGACTGCACAGGACTGGAAACATGTCAGCTGCTCAAAGACACAAAAACCTGCTCGAAATGGACTCCTCACACTCCATCTGGTGTGTGATTCCCACACTTCTAAGGAAGAAAAAAAACAAACAACACGCAGATTTACTAATGTGAGTCAACAAAGGATAATAATCCACATACTTTGCGAAGATACGAGCACCCTCCCCCCAAAAAAACGAGCCTGGTGAGCAATGTGAACTGTGTTGAGGTTTGTATTTTCTCTCCCTCTCCCTCTCTCTCACTATTTGGTCTGTTCAATCAACCCGCCAACCTAATTCATTTTGCCGTATGGAGGCGGGCCGGCCAAAAGCATTGAGGGTGTCTCGTGAGGATTTATCCGGGATATGATGTTCCTGCTTCGGATCATCTCCGAACATCTGATGGCTTGGGAAAATTATCTGACTCCCAAGCTGAGGATTGTGGATATTTCTGCCCTTGTTTAACACTGGCTGGCTCAGAATCATCGTCTTATTCTATACTCTATAATAATGACGCAGCGCAGTGACTAATATGTATATATTTTTTTTTTTTGTTACAAACCAACATTTGGTCTTTTTTTCCTTTTTACTCAAAATTCTGAGCGAGCTTCAGATATGCCCCACTTTTAGTTGAATTTAAAAAAAAGAACTTTTGCAAAGAGCACGACCACAGAATTCAGAATCAGAAAACCTTTATTAGTCCCACAATGGGAAAATTTGCCACTGACTGCAGGTCCCGTCACTCATCTAGCTAGCTAGCTATCTAGATAGCAATTGCTAGATAGATAGTGCGAGATAGCTAGATAGATAGCAAGGTAGAAAGCTAGCTAGCTAGCTAGCAAGGTAGATAGCTAGCAAAGTAGATAGCTAGCTAGATAGCAAGGTAAATAGCAAGCTAGCTAGCGAGCTAGATAGCAAGCTAGCTAGATAGATAGATAGATAGATAGATAGATGGTCTAGCTAGTTAGCTATCTAGATAGAGGCTCTAGATAGCTAGCTAGCTAGCTAGATGGTTAGATAGATAACTAGACAGATAGCTAGCTAGATATCTAGCTCACTAGTTAGCAAGCTAGCTAGATATCATTGGCTAGATAGCTAGCTATATCACTAGATAGCGAGCTAGCTAGATGGCAAGATAGATAGATAGATACATAGATAGATAGATAGATAGATAGATAGATAGATAGATAGATAGATGGTCTAGCTAGTTAGCTATCTAGATAGAGGCTCTAGATAGCTAGCTAGCTAGCTAGATGGTTAGATAGATAACTAGACAGCTAGCTAGCTAGATATCTAGCTCACTAGTTAGCAAGCTAGCTACATATCATTGGCTAGATAGCTAGCTATATCACTAGATAGATCGCTAGATAGCGAGCTAGCTAGATGGCAAGATAGATAGATAGATAGATAGATAGCTAGATCGACAGACAGGTAGAACAGCTAGCTAGCTCTCAAGCCATCCATCTATCTAGCTTGATACCTAGGTAGCTAGATATATAGAAACCAGAGAGAATGCAAAATTGTGTTCGACCTCGACGCAACATAGCAAGTTGACACGGTTGTATATGCCTGACAAATGTTTTTATGTTTAAAATAAAACTTCTTGCAAGAAACTTTCAAACGCACGAAACAAGAATTCCTCTTTTGAAAGGTTGACTTAATTCTCTCCCGAGAGGCTTACACATGCACACAAAAACACCCTTGGAGAGCCGGCAATTTGAACTCTTTTGAAACTTTTCGCAAACATGAAACAACATGGCAGACGTTTATTGTGCCGTTTTGTTGCCGCTCGACGGTGACAAGAAAGAAAAGGGCCTTGTCACCCAAATTCAAAGTCGAGCACATACGACACACAACTGACTTTTGACACTGACTAAAAGGCCGCTTGGTGCGTGACATGCTGCTTCATCTCTTTGCGACTGTACGTGTGACAATTACAAATACAGTGATACCTCGGTTTACGAATCCCTTGGCTTACGAACTTTGCGGTTTACGAACTTTACATTTATGAAAATTTTACCTTCGCATACGAACCTTTTTCATACACGGAGCTGCCTCAATGAGTGATGTGTCGTTCGCGAACGAGCCCGTTCTAACAACAAAATGGCACCCGACTGTTTTTGTCCTCTATTCCCCGCCCCCAGTCTTCGGTTAAAGCCACGTGATTGGTCAAGAGCGCAGCAGTGAAGGGGGGGGGGGGGGGGGGGTTAAACACTAATGAGACAGGCAGACGACAGTGAGTTTCAACTTTGATAGTTCAAAGACAAAGTGTAGACTGCAAGGTTAAAATATCCAGTCAATCAGGCTCCACAAACAACCCGCACAAGCCATCTGTACACTTGATGCAAAAAGCTAAACAGATCACAATTGATGAAGAACTTGATACCATGATCACAGAGAAAGCACCTACAAGGGTCATTCCTCAAGATGGTGAAAGAAGGAAGTTACATTCATCATCAAGTGTTTAATGCTGATGAAACCAGCCACTCCATTCCATCAAGCCACCAACGACCATCACAAAGGTAAATAAAACGACTTTGTTATACAGTACAGTTTATTTAATTATAATACCATAGCACATTTATTATACACAAAATAAGGTATATTTTGTGTAGTTTTAAGGCTTAGAAAATTAGAAAGTAAAAAATTATGTGGACCTGGGAACGGATTATTCTCATTTTAATTGTTTCCTATGTGAAATTAATTTTTGGGATGCACACTTTTCACCTTACACACTCTGTCTGGGAACCAAAATTACGTTCGTAAGCCAAGGTATCACTGTACATCTGCAGCGTAGACACTGGACGGCCTGTGATTACAAATCCAGCTCGATCTCAGTCCGGGGGTACCAGTGGTGCCACAATAGCTTTTTTAATGAACATTGTGCTTTATGTTACAGCCAGTCCACCTATTTTTTTGCGGCGTTATGCTGATTAAGGTGCTGCAAAGCAATCTCTTTCCAACCAGCTTAGCGTGGCCCTGTGACAGGACGTTTAGAGGAGTCGCAAAATGCGACAAGGCTCAATTACATCCTCCCAGCATGCACTGCATAAATTGCACTAAATCCCCTTTCGTCTTTTCATGATGTTAAAACCAGGAAAATAAAAATGGATGTGTATGGCGAATGAGGAAAATGATAGTGTTATATGCCACGCAGTAATATTCTTCGTTGTTTTTTTTTTGGGGGGGGGGGGTGGAAGCTGAAAAATATGTATCTTAAAAACATCATATGTGTTGAATGCAATAACTCATTCACTGTCAGCCATGTGCAAAAATGTGTTCACTACAGTGCCAGGGTTTTTGTCATTGTCACTAAAATTCCAAAACCCACAGAAATATTGAGTTTTAGGACTACATAAACATTCAATGCAGCATTAGAAACTTTAGACTCTCTTATTTCATCAGAACAAAAAAGTTAATTCCTAAATGATATGGGTCTGGAGTTATCTGAGCTTGAAATGGGGACGGCTGAACAAAAGGCAAACGGAATATAAAATTTTAGGACTAAATAAACATCCAGTGCAGCGTTAGAAACTGTAGACTCTCTTCTTTCATCATGAAAAAAAAGTTATTTCCTAAATGATATGGGTCTGGAGTTATATGAGCTTGAAATAAATGAGGGCGGCTGTCAAAAATACAATACAATACATACCATTGATTTATATAGTAAGTGTCGACGGGATCTGATTTGATGTTGCACACCCACCACGAGACAGAGATAATCTATTAGCTAAATAGCTAGCTAGCTATTAGCTATCTATTCGCTAGCTAGTAGCTATCTATTCACTATCTAATAGCTATCTATTTGTTAGCTATTAGCTATCTATTTTCTAGGCATTAGCTATCTATTCGCTAGCTATTAGCTAACCATTCGCTAGCTAATAGCTATCTATCCGCTATCTATTTACTAGCTAGCTAGCTTGCTATCTATTGGAGTTACTTCCGGGTTGAGTGAACGCTGGCGCGTGGCTGCCACTGCTTTCTCACGGAAAAAAAAAAAAAACAAACTTATCCTGTGACTGTAAAGTGACCTTGAGAGTTTTGAAAGGCGCTTAGAAATCAAATGTATTATTATTATTATTATTATTATTATTATTATTATTATTATTATTATTATTATTATTGTTATATAGCACTTTAACAACAGCTGAAGCTGGAACAAGGGGCTGATATGAAAAAAAAAAGGAAATGCTTCCCCCTCGTGGAAGGGAAAAAACATTGCCAGAGGCCATGGCCAGCGCTTTATCGGCACCCAAGCATGAAAAAAAAAAGAAACCCGAAATTAATTTTTGAAATACACACTCTATCTGGGAACTAATTAAGTTCGTAAGCCAAGGTATCACTGTATTGATGATAAATAGTTTACTGTAAAAAGTGGTGTGCACATATTAGTACATTCATCCTGTCCTGTTACGACTGATAAAGTGACCTATCTTTTAAGCATTTTTTTTTTTTTTCAAATGTCACATTGTGGCATATCCAAATACCACCTCCCAGTGCGTCCTTGCGCCGCACGTCACCTTGCCGGTGCATTTAAAACACATTTTGTGTTGAGAAACACTTGAAACGGAATAAGATGTACAAGCCTTTGTATGAGGCAGGTCAGCCAATGATTTAGCTTTCATTAAATGAAATGATATTTATGTTTTTGTTTTTTTTTTCCTGGCCTTACAAAGACAAATTGTGAGCTTTATACGAGAGTTAAAGGGCTTTCTCATATGATGGACAGTTGGGGGGGGGGGGGGGCAGATACAGCTGGAGATGCTGATAAGATAGAAGAGTGCAGGGCTCAAACACACGGCCGGGGTGCGCTAGTGGCTAACGGCATCCTGTCCTCAATGTCACCCATCGGCGCCTATCTGATGACAAATGGCTGTTGACAAATAATCATATACACTCGCACATGCGCCGCTACATAAATTAGGATATATTGTATTGTATTGTATTGTATTGTATTGTCTGTCTACTCACATTCGTGGCGTGAGTTTGTGAGGCTTTCTGAAAGGACTTTGAAGTTTTGTTCATGATGAAATGTAAGAAAAGAGATACCCATGGTAAGATCAGAGCAATGTTGCTAGCTAATGGCTATCTATTGGCTGGCTAATGGCTATCTATTTGCTAGCGAATAGCTATTAGCTATCTATTCGGTGGCTGTTAGTTATATATTCACTAGCTAGCTAGCTTGCTTGCTATTTGAGTTACTTCGGGGTTGAGCGAATGCTGGCGCATGCGGCTAGCGCTGCTCGACAACACAGAAAAAAAAAACTTATCCTGTGACTGTAAAGTGACCTTGAGAGTTTTGAAAGGCGCTTAGAAATAAAACGTATAATTATTATAGAGAGGGCCGAAGCAATGGGAGGTGGTGATGATGAGGTGTACAGTACCTTGCGTGTTGACTGGGTTGGAGGTGGGTGTGGGGATAGTAGTGGGAGCATCTAGACAAAAAGAGTAAAGAAAAATAAAAAATAAAGAACACACATGAGAAATAACAAAGACAAGAGTAAAGGAGACAAAGGTCATAGACAACAAGAGGCGATTCCAACTCATCTACTTTTTGTTTTTTGATGGGGAGCTCTCAATTTTTTTTTAGTAGCAGGCCATTTAGTGCGTAAGCGTGGGAGCGGCTCGATTGGAACGGATTATACGCATCTTAATGGTTTCCTATGGGAAATTATTTTTTGGGATACACACTTTTCGCCTTACACACTGTCTGGGAACCAATTAAGTTCGTAAGCCAAGGTATCACTAGAACTACTACAGTAAAGTCTCGTTATATCGATATTGGATATATCGATAGTCCCTGTTATATCGATACTATTTCTATGCACGCACGGAGAAAATTACATGCAAACAGGGTCGGATATATCGATAGTCCCGGTTATATCGATATTTTTTCGGACTCCCTTGAATATCGATATAACGAGACTTTACTGTACTACTACGACTACTGCTACTACAACTATGACTACTACTACTACTACTACTACAACTACTACTATACTACTACAACAACAACTACTACTACTGCTGCTACTACTACTACAACTACAACTATGACTACTACTATTACTACTACAACTAATAATAATAATAATAATAATAATAATAATAATAATAATAATAATAATAATAATAATAATACTTATATATACACATATACACTTATCCAGAACTTATATAGCACTTTAACAACAGCAGAAGCGGGAACAAAGCGCTAACATGGAAACAGGGGAAATGCTGCCCCTAGTGGAAAAGAAGAAACATTGCCAGAGGCCATAGCCAGCGCTTTATCTGCACCCAAGCATGGGAAAAAAAAAAAGAAAACCCAAACAAATACAGGAATTGCGCTCCGTGTCATATTTTCAATTCCCGAATAAATTTGTGAATGGCAGTGAATGAGTTAATAACACCATGTGATTTTTTTTTTTAAACCCTGGCGTATGGGAGGAAAAAGTTAGGGTCCGTCGCTAATTGGCAAACATCATCGCGGGGGAAAAAGGAGGCCAATTGAGGTAAGCGGTGGCACTGGGGGAGGGGCATGAAGTCCCTCATCAGGAGGACATATGGTGGTGCTATGGAAAGGGAAAGATAGCGCAACCCCTTGCTGCGAGAAAGCACAGCGGGGGGGAAATTGCCTGGCCCTCTCCCAGTGCTGTTACTGTCTGCATTCCATCAAAAGACAGCAGCAGGGGAGCGCGCACTTCCAAACTAATGATAAAACATCAAGGACGCTGCAAAGCTGCCGCCGGCTATGCAATGCATGGTGGCGGTAGCTGGGAAGGTATCATGGGATGGCAGCGAGATTCCCCTCTGACAGCATTTGAAGAGGAGGGTGGGCCTCACTGCGCTCCCGTTGACCCAAGGCGCTCTGATAGCCGAAATGCCAGCGCGTGGAAAAAAAGGGGGAAATTGGCCATTCAGGGGTTGGAGGGTCTTTTACAAAGGCCGTGATAGGATGCGGCACGTATAATATCAAGGCAAACAGGAGTTCTCCATGGGCAATTTTGCAGGTTGGATGACTTCGAGGTGGTGTATTATCAAGGCACTGGTAGGCGTGTATTGCTGGATGATGAGCTCGCATTTCCGAGATGGAAGTCAAACAAAAGTGTGAAATTTGTTTACATGCAACACTGCTCCTTCTTGTAGTTTGTTTTCTTTTGGTTAAGACATCATCATACGAAACTGTTGCTTTAACCCACGGGTGTCAAAGTCAAGGCCCGGGGGCCAAATCCGGCCCACCACATACAGTAAAGTCTCGTTATATCGATATCGGATATATCGATAGTCCCGGTTATATCGATACTATTTCTATGCACGCACTGAGAAAATTACATGCAAACAGGGTCGGATATATCGATAGTCCCGGTTATATCGATATTTTTTCGGACTCCCTTGAATATCGATATAACGAGACTTTACTGTAATATTTTTCGGCCCGCGAAAGCGAATCAAACTTGTGAACTTGTCCATTATACTTGCTAAAATCCTAACCAAAATGTCATATTTTTGGATGTAAACCACAATAAGTCATTTTTCTTGACTTCAGATTTGAAAACTAGTTATTAATTATTTTATTTAGCGCTCTGTATGTAATATGTGGAGGGGATTAAACATTCTAATGGCTTAACCAAATTCATAACGGCCCTCGGGAGGAAGGTCTAGGGCGGTCCTTTAGTGACGTCACATACGGACAAACCATATCTACAATGTGGCCCGCGGCAAAAAAAACGACTCTTGACACCCCTGCTTTAACCAATCACAGTTCAAGTAGCCAACCCAAAGCTTGCTGGAAGGTGCTCAAAACATCGGTTTTCACAAATTATGATTGGCTACTCACATGATTGGCTAGTTACTAGTATCACTATCCGCTAGTGTTAGCGGCGTTAACCCTCAGCGTTAATCCCAAACTGGATTATAGTAACAAAAAAATGGATTAGTAGCTGAAAGTAGACATTGAGCTACTTCAAATCTCCGTTCCCTCAGATCCTCTTCCTCCCTCCACCTCTGTATGCCCTCTGCCCATCTCACCACAATGGGGTGCAGAGCTTTCAGCCGCTCCACTTCCAAATTCTGGAACCTACTTTCAAATCTCACCTGAAACCCCATCTATTTATTCATGATTATACTGTTTTGTGTATTATTTTTGTTGTAAAGTGTCCTAGGGTGTTCAGAAAGCTGCTTGTAAATTAAATGTGTTATTATTATTACTTAACAAGCCAAGACATTAAAAAGTTGTCGTCAGTAAAACATCAATTTAACCAGACATGATAATGAAATTAATGGCCGACATGCCAAATGGCGTTTGCAAAACGCGAGACAACTCAGGACAAGGTTATCACACGAGGGCCAATCTTCAGTGTACAAACACACTAATTAAGCCGCGGTAGCGGGAGTGATTAGTCTGGGACAACAAAGCCTCGCACAGATCTGCAAAAATGATTTGGGACGGCATTAAATCCCGCGCAAAAAGAGGCATGGGATTCACAAACATAATCATCAGCAATTATGAGCACCCTTTTTATTAATTTGCAGTTTGGGATTGTCCGTGATCACACAAGAGAGAAGCTCTTTAATGGAAATTCTGAAAATATGTGGGGAGTTAGTTGCTAAGTGAAGAGACAATGGACTGAGGAGGATGCACACTCGAACGCTGCTGCGTGTGGCTGCCGCTGCTCACCCTCAGAAAAAATTATCATGTGACTGTAAAGTGTCCTTGAGAGTTTTGAAAGGCGCTTATAAATGTAATGTATTATTATTATTTGTGTATCTATTAGCTAACTAGCTATCTTTCTATCTATTTGAGTTACTTCCGGGATGAGTGAACGCTGCTGCGTGTGGCTGCCGCTGCTCACCCTCAGAAAAAATTATCATGTGACTGTAAAGTGTCCTTGAGAGTTTTGAGGGGCGCTCATAAATGAAATGTATTATTGTTACTGTATCTATTAGCTAGCTATCTTTCTATCTATTTGTGTTACTTTCGGGTTGAGTGAATGCAGGCGCGTGTGGCTGCCGCTGCAGAAAAAATTATCCTGTGACTGTAAAGTGTCCTTGAGAGTTTTGAAAGGCGCTTATAAATGTAATGTATTATTATTATTATTTGTGTATCTATTAGCTAACTAGCTAGCTTTCTATCTATTTGAGTTACTTCCCGGATGAGTGAACGCTACTGCGTGTGGCTGCCGCTGCTCACCCGTAGAGGAATTATCTTGTGGCTGTGGGGTGTCCTTGAGAGTTTTGAGGGGCGCTCATAAGTGAAATGTATTATTGTTACTGTATCTATTAGCTAGCTATCTTTCTATCTATTTGTGTTACTTTCGGGTTGAGTGAATGCAGGCGCGTGTGGCTGCCGCTGCTCACATGCAGAACAAAAATATCCTGTGACTGTAAAGTGTCCTTGAGAGTTTTGAAAGGCGCTTATAAATGAAATCTATTATTATTATTATAAAAGTGTTTTTTTTTTTAATGTTTTAATGCTACCAAGTATGAATGCCTTGCCAAGGACATTTCATGATTGCCTCTTTGTCTTTAATGTACAGACACTGATGAGTTCTTTGAAAAACACTTTTGCTAAAACTCTGCAGCGACACAATTGGCAAGACAGCTCAGACATAGAGGAAGCAAACAAAACAAAAAATCATTTATGCACATTTTCAACATCTGTCATCTTAATTTGCTGGTCGGCCAGATAAACAAACCACAACATTGTTGCTTTTTGACAACGACTTGTCAAATCAATTTAAATGAGGCGGCCGAGAACAAATCAAAACGATATTATTGTCGTGAAAGCTGCAATCAGATCTTATAAAAAGCCAACAGAAGGCCTTTTTCTCCACAACAGGCTTTGCTTTTTTTAATGCCACACAGCACGTTCGGGGGGGGGGGGGGGGGGTGGTAGGATGCATTAACTCATTCACTGCCATTCACAAATGTATTCGGGAAATGAACATATGACGTACAACGCCATTCCCCAATTTGTTAGTTTTTTTTCAAGGCTTGGGTGTCGAAAAAGTGCTGGTCAGACCTCTGGCAATGTTTTTCCCTGCCACAAGGGGGCAGCATTTCCTTTTTTTTCCCATGTTAGCGCTTTGTTCCGGCTTCAGCTGTTATTAAAGCCCTATACAAACCAATACAGTAAAGTCTCGTTATATCGATATCGGATATATCGATAGTCCCGGTTATATCGATACTATTTCTATGCACGCACGGAGAAAATTACATGCAAACAGGGTCGGATATATCGATAGTCCCGGTTATATCGATATTTTTTCGGACTCCCTTGAATATCGATATAACGAGACTTTACTGTATGTATTGCATTGTATTTTGGACAGCCACCTTCATTTCAAGCTCTTATAACTCCAGACCGGTGGGTTCGATTGAAGGGGTTCGGTGAGTCGGTCTCAGGGGCTCGGTGGATCCTCCGCCACAGCGGTCCACCCCTCATATTACATATAGAGCGCGCACCACATTGATAAATGACTAGTTTTCAAATTTGAAGTCAAAAATAATGACTGTTATTATGGTTGACATGGGGCAATTTTAAATTTTGGTTGGGACTTTAGGTATCATGAAATTTCGTGGGCCGAACATAATGGTGTGGCGGGCCGGATTTGGCCCCAGGGCCTTGACTTTGACACCTGTGTCTTAGACTGTCTTTTTTTTCATCAGGAAAAAAAAAAACTTCCTAAATTATATGGATCTGGAGTTATCTGAGGTTGAAATGGGGGCGGCTGTATAAAAGACAAATGATAACAATTGCCAGAGGTTTGACCAGCGCTTTATTGACACTCCGTCGCAAAAAAAATCAAAACAAATTCGGGAATGTCGCTCCACGTCATGCTTTTAAATTTCCGAATAAATACGGGAATGGCAGTGAATGAGTTAATATTATTTTATGACACAGTCCACGGCCCTTTATAAAATAACCCATACTTGTCTTGTTGCATAAAAGAATTGAAATTCAACATTGCTATGGTTTCATATGAATGGTGTCCATTTCTCAATGAGGCCCAGCGCTTACTCACCATACACGTAGAGGACGTAGTCATCATAGGCTTCGCCCACCGCGTTGGAGGCCACACAGCGATATGTGCCGTTGAAGGACTTGTTGAGGTTCTCAATGTACAAATCCGAGCCTGTGACCACGGCGTGAGGCGGTACCTCCTCGTTCACCTTTAGCCAGTTGATCTGATGAGGACTGCGAACAAGTAGCACAAGTAGCTTCAAGGACAACCGACACCTCCGGACAAGTTGCGACCATAATTTGTAAAATGACTTCAAATGACTTCTACTGAGGACATTTTACAAAGATTCCACCGCATCAAGCTATATTTTACGTTTTAAATCACGCGCTGAATATTCAGGAAGTCTTGTTTTTAGGACTACATAAACATTCAATTCAGCGTAAGAAACCTTAGACTCTCTTGTTTCATCAGAAACAAATAGTTAATTCCTAAATTACATGGGTCTGGAGTTATATGAGCTTGAAATGTGGACGGCTGTTCAAAATACAATGCAATACATACATATTGGTTTATATAGGGCCGAACAAAATGGTGTGCTGGGCCGGATTTGGGCCCCGGGCCTTGACTTTGACACCGGTGTCTTAGACTCTCTTCTTTCATCAGAAACAAATAGTTAATTCCTAAATTACATGGGTCTGGAGTTATATGAGCTTGAAATGTAGACGGCTGTTCAAAATACAATGCAATACATACATATTGGTTTATGGCCGAACAAAATGGTGTGCCCGGATTTGGGCCCCGGGCCTTGACTTTGACACCGGTGTCTTAGACTCTCTTCTTTCATCAGAAACAAATAGTTAATTCCTAAATTACATGGGTCTGGAGTTATATGAGCTTGAAATGTGGACGGCTGTTCAAAATACAATGCAATGCAATACATACATATTGGTTTATATAGGGCCGAATAAAATGGTGTGCTGGGCCGGATTTGGGCCCCGGGCCTTGACTTTGACACCGGTGTCTTAGACTCTCTTCTTTCATCAGAAACAAATAGTTAATTCCTAAATTACATGGGTCTGGAGTTATATGAGCTTGAAATGTAGACGGCTGTTCAAAATACAATGCAATACATACATATTGGTTTATATAGGGCCGAACAAAATGGTGTGCTGGGCCGGATTTGGGCCCCGGGCCTTGACTTTGACACCGGTGTCTTAGACTCTCTTCTTTCATCAGAAACAGATAGTTAATTCCTAAATTATGTGGGTCTCGAGTTATCTGAGCTTGTACAAAAGTCAAATACTGCCCCCTTGAGGGAGGGAAAAATATTGCCAGAGGTCTGACCAGCGCTTTATCGGCACAGCCCCGCAAGAAAAGACAAAATCCGAAAAAAATTCGGGAATGGCACTCCACGTCATGCTTTTCCATTCCCGAATAAATTCTGCGACGTCAGTGAATGAGTTAATTTCGATAGTATTGCAATGCAGCAATTGCATTCTCAACAACACATTAGATTAAACATTCGCAATCCATTCTGAATAACTATACCGAAAACAGCTGTCATCAAGTTGACCGATTTGGACATCGAAAAGCTCTAATCTCACGATTTGACGTTATCTTTCATAATTCTGCCCTCCAAGTGAAAGTCATATGATGCATGTTGACTCTGACATTTTGTCCCACCCTTCATCTGTACTGCACACGTGCACTCACTGTGGTTTTCCTTCTGCGATGCACGTCAGATCAAGATTATCGCCCTCTCGAGTTAATCCTTCAGGATACGTCACCACAATCTTCACTTCTGGTTTATCTGAGGAATTAAAAAAAAAAAAACACACTTATTGTGACTTATAGGGTATTCATTCACTGCCAGACAATGTGCAAAAAGTTACACTCTATTCTTTCATCAGATAAAAAGTTAATTCCTAAATTATATAGGTCTGGAGTTATATGAGATTGAAATGAGGGTGGCTATCCAAAATAAAATACATACATAAAACAAAATACAATACGTCCATATTGGTTGATATAGCGCGTTAACAACAGCTGAAGCGCTACAACAAAGCGCTAACTTGGAAAAAACGGCAAATGCTGCCCCCTTGTGGAAAAAAAACATTTCCATGGCCAACGCTATATCGGCACCCAAGCATGAAAAAAAACTAAACCCAAACAAATTCGGGAATGGTCATATTTTTAATTACCGAATACATTGGTGAATGAGTTAATACGCTTCTTTTTATGCGTTAGCTACCTAGCTGGATATTTATTTGCTATCGATTTGCTTTCTGGCTGGATAGCTATCTATCTAGCTGGCTAGCTCGCAAGCTAGCTATCTGTCTATCTATTACCGAGCTAGCTTTCTATCTATTTGAGTTACTTCTGGGTTGAGTGAACGCTGGCGCGTGTGGCTGCCGCTGCTCACCCACAGAAACACTTAGCCAATGGCAGTGATTGAGTTAATAAGCTTCTTTTTATGCGTTAGCTACCTAGCTGGATATGTATTTGCTATCTATTTGCTTTCTGGCTGGATAGCTATCTATCTAGCTGGCTAGCTCGCAAGCTAGCTATCTGTCTATTAGCTAGCTAGCTTTCTATCTATTTGAGTTACTTCTGGGTTGAGTGAATGCTGGCGCGTGTGGCTGCCGCTGCTCACCCACAGAAACACTTAGCCAATGGCAGTGATTGAGTTAATAAGCTTCTTTTTATGTGTTAGCTACCTAGCTGGATATGTATTTGCTATCTATTTGCTTTCTGGCCGGATAGCTATCTATCTAGCTGGCTAGCTCGCAAGCTAGCTCTCTGTCTATCTATTAGCTAGCTAGCTTTCTATCTAATTGAGTTACTTCTGGGTTGAGTGAACACTGGCGCGTGTGGCTGCCGCTGGTCACCCACAGAAAAACTTCACCCATGACTGAAAAGTGACCTTGAGAGTTTTGAAAGGTGCTTATCAATGAAATGTGTTATTATTATTAGATTGTAAAAAATTAAAAATGTTAAAATTGTGAAAAAAAATGCCTGTTTTGTCACTTAGCTTTGCATGACATCCTTTGTTTGTCATGACTTTTTTTTTTTTTTTTTAACAGATTTGGTCACACATATATCTTTATTTCATGCATGTCAAGATCCAATTATCTAAAGCACAGGTGTCAAAGTCAAGGCCCGCGGGCCAAATCCGGCCCGCCACATCATTTTTTTCGGCCCGCGAAAGCAAATCAAACTTGTTAAATTCCATGATGATTGCTAAAATCTGAGCCAAAATTTCATATTTTTGGATGTCAACCACAATAAAAGTCATTATTCTTGACTTCAGATTTGAAAACGAGTTATTCATTAATTTGCCGTGTGCTCTATGTGTAATATTTGAAGGGATTTAAACATTCTAATGGGTTCCCCAAATTCATAACGGCCCTCGAGAGGAAACCATAACTACAATGTGGCCCGCGGCAAAAAATGACTTTGACACCCCTGATCTAAAGTTTTGGGAGTGTTGGAAATGTTCATCTCCTCACATGAGTTTAATAATAATAATAATAATAATAATAATAATAATAATAATTTACAGTCGTGAAATATACCCGTTGCTAAGCAAAGTTCATAAGACGTAATTGTAACTGTTTATTTCCAATTATTTGAGTACCGAATACGATGAATTATTACTAAATAATTACAGTAAAGTCTCGTTATATCGATATCGGATATAACGATAGTCCCGGTTATATCGATACTATTTCTATGCACGCACGGAGAAAATTACACGCAAACAGGGTCGGATATATCGATAGTCCCGGTTATATCGATATTTTTTCGGATTCCCTTGAATATCGATATAACGAGACTTTACTGTACTTTCCAATCAGAGTGTATAATCACCATTCAGCAAAGAGAGGAGACTATAAAAATGCTCCTCAACAGCAGGTTTTGCTGTAGTTAGCTTAAGGTGCTTTTCTGATCAAGTGTGACTGATAAACCGGACTGCCTCAGCACATCTTAATTAAAGGTTAAGTCACTCTCGTGTATGAGGTGGAGAATATTAAATTTACCCTGCTTTCTATGTCTGACCTTTCAAGGAAAAAAAAAAAACACACAAAGCTAAGTTGGAAGTGCTTGACAATTTGGTCATCTTGGGCACACGGCTTATAAAGAGGGGAAAAAAAAAAGAGATTTTGCTTTTAAAGTACTATCAGTTGAGTAGATGTCACCTGTGCACATCGGATAATCCTTTTTATCTTGCCCCGAGTTTCATTTCTGGGTATTTTTTTTATCTATTTATTTATTTAGCTATTATTCTATTTGGCTGTCTATCTATCCGGCTAGCTATCTATCTATTCGGCTATCTATCTATCTATTTTGGCTAGTTATGTATCTATTTGGCTATCTATCTATCTATCTATCTATCTATCTATCTATCTATCTATCTGGCTTGCTATATATCTATTTGGCTTGCTATATATCTATTTGGCTAGCTATCTATCTATATATATATCTATTTGGCTAGCTATCTATCTATTTGGCTAGCTATCTATCTATTTGGCTATCTATCTATCTATCTATATATATCTATTTGGCTATCTACTTGGCTATCTATCTATCTATCTATCTATCTATCTATCTGGCTAGCTATCTATTTATCTATCTGGCTAGCTATCTATTTATCTATCTGGCTAGCTATCTGGCTAGCTATCTACCTATCTATCTATCTATCTATCTATCTATCTATCTGGCTAGCTACCTATTTATCTATCTGGCTAGCTACCTATCTATCTATCTATCTATCTATCTATCTATCTATCTATCTATCTATCTATCTATCTATCTATCTATCTATCTATCTATCTATCTATCTATCTATCTATCTATCTATCTATCTATCTATCTATCTATCTATCTATCTATCTATCTATCTATCTATCTATCTATTTGGCGAGCTATCTAACTATCTATTTGGCGAGCTATCTATTTATTTGTCTGTCTGCCTGCCTCTGAAAAAAAACATATAAAGTCAGATAAAAAATGAAAATGGCGAAGTGATGTGTGACATTGGGACACAGTGGATAATATTTCCCAACCCGAGTGGCATTTTACTTTACAAGTTTCACCATGTTAGGTGATTTGTTTCCTGTGCAGTAATTTCCGCAGTAATCAAGGCGTTTGGCTTGCTGTGTGCCGTGTCATCATATACAGTAGCGGTAGTTTCATGCTGTTGCTCACATAGCACTTCCAGGTTCCGTTGAGCCAGCACGTCATTCGCAGCCGGATGGTCGATGATGCAATCCACCGGCACGCCGTCGTCTTCTTTGCTGACTAAGAATCGCACGCGGCTGGTGACGGTAAACATCCGGTCGTACATCTCCTCCATCGTTGTTTCACCTGGAAAGAAGGGAGAGATTAATTACAATTGGAAATTGTTGTGACTATCTGATGGCTTTTATTTTTTTTTTTAATTTTGTCGTGTCGCAGGGGAGAAATTTACATGTAATTTTTTGGTTCTTCATCACGAAACATTTTTGGATTGGTGAAAATTCAAACTCCAGAATCAAAAGATGACACTAATCGGATGCCCTGAAATATACTGAAAAAAGTGGCATTAAGTGGAATGCTAGTTTTTCATAAACGTAAATAAAAGTGGAAGGGACAATAAATAAATAAATAAATAAATACATAAATAAATAAATAATGCATGTATAAATACACAAACAAACAAATAAATAATTAAATTAAACACAAATACATAGTCCTGTCCCTGAAATACATTAATAAAACGCAAATAAATATACAATTAAATAAATAACAAATACATAAACATATAAATAAATAAAACACACATAATAAATCAAACAAATAAATAAATACACAAATAAATAAATACACAAATAAAATAAAAATAAATAAATATATAAACAAATAAAACACAAATACATAAATACATACATAAATAAACACAAACAAAAAATAATGGCATAAATAGATGGACAAACAAAGAAACAAACAAAATAAATAAGTAAGTTAAACACAAATACATAGTCCTGTCCCTGAAATGCATAAATAAAACGCAAATAAATAAATAACAAATACATAAATAAATAAAACACAAAGAATAAATAAATAAAACACACACAAAAATAAATACACAAATAAAACACAATTAAATAAATTAATACATAAACAAATAAATAAATACATCAATACATACATAAATAAATACACAAACAAAAAATAAATGTATAAATAGATGGACAAACAAACAAACACACAAAAAAATAAATTACTTAATTAAACACAAATACTGTACATTTTCCCTGAAATACATAAATAAAACGCAATTAAATGTATCAGTAAATAAATCACAAATAAATAAATAAAACACAAATGCATAAATACACAAAACACATACAAACACAAACAAATAAAACACAAATAAATAAAACACAAATACATAAAACACAAATACATAAATACATACATACATAAACACACAAACAAAAAATAAATGCATAAATAGATGGACAAACAAAGAAACAAACAAATAAATATATAAGTAAATTAAACACAAATACATAGTCCTGTCCCTGAAATACATAAATAAAACGCAAATAAATATACAAGTAAATAAATAACAAATACATAAATAAATAAAACACAAATAATAAATAAATAAAACACACTCAAAAATAAATACACAAATAAAACACAATTAAATAAATTAATACATAAACAAATAAATAAATACATCAATACATACATAAATAAATACACAAACAAAAAATAAATGTATAAATAAATAGATGGACAAACAAACAAACACACAAAAAAATAAATTACTTAATTAAACACAAATACTGTACATTTTCCCTGAAATACATAAATAAAACGCAAATAAGTGTATCAGTAAATAAATCGCAAATAAATAAATAAATAAAACACAAATACATAAATACATAAAACACAAACAAATAAAACACAAATAAATAAAACACAAATACATAAATACACAAAACACAAACAAATAAAATACAAATACATAAATACACAAAACACAAATAAATAAATAAATAAATGATTTATAAATAAAAAAAATGAAGTGGAAATTGGCTGATTTTTCAGGTAGGTCAGTGGCTAATTGTTGGAAAAAAAATCATTCTAAACCCCATCGCAAAGTGACATATTGAGTGAGTTATTCCGAAAGAGCACATTTGGTGTCAAGTCGCTTTTACATAAAATTTCGATGATAGAGAGGATTTTAGATGATTCTTAAAGGTTCGTAAAGGGTCAATATGAGGCTGATAATGAGTGGCCTTTACAGCGTAAGGGCAGAGCGGAGTTGGGTGTCGGGGGCGGGGTCAAACCGGCAGTAATCTGCCGTCCGTTCGGCCCCGCGGAGCTGTAAGAGTGGGACTTCATTTCGAGAGCATTACAATGCCACGGGGGCAGCGCATTAGCCGCAGTGCTTAGTACGACGCTTTTCCTCGCACTTAATGAAGTGGGGAAATAATTACCCTCACCCTCCCCCCACTCTGACCGTCGCATTTCCATTCCAGACCCCCTACTGCACTGAGCTTTATGAATACAGTGATACCTTGGCTTACGGACTTAATTGGTTCCCAGAAAGAGTGTTTAAAGCAAAAAGTGTGTATCCCAAAAATTAATTTCCCATAGGAAACCATTAAAATGAGAATAATCCGTTCCCAGGTCCCCATAAAACATAATTTTTTACTTTCTAATTTTCTGAGCCTTAAAACGACGCAAAATATACCTTATTTTATGTTTAATAAATGTGATATGGTATTATAATTAAAGAAATAAACCATACTGTATAATAAAGTCATTTTATTTACCTTTGTGATGGTCGTTGATAGCTTGATGGAATGGAGTGGCCGGTTTCATCAGCGTTAAACACTTGATGAGGAACGTAGCCTTCTTCTTTCACCATCTTGAGGAATGATCCCTTGTAGGTGCTTTCTCTGTGATAATTGTATCTAGTTCCTCATCAATTGTGGTCCGTTTAGCTGGGTTGATAGATTTTTGCATCGAGTGTACAGATGGCTTGTGCGGGTTGTTTGTGGAGCCTGATTGACTGGATATTTTAACCTTGCAGTCTACACTCAAAGTTGAAACTCTCTCACTCTCGCCTGCCTGTCTCTTTAATGTTTAAACACCCCCCACCCCACCTCACTGCTGTGTTCTTGACCAATTACGTGGCTTTAACCGAAGACTGGGGGTGGGGAATAGAGGACAAAAACAGTCGGTTGCCATTTTGTTATTAGAAGAACGGGCTCATTCGCAAATGACACATCACTCATTGAGGCAGCTCCGTGTACGTATGCCAAGGTAAAATGTTCATAAATTTGATGTTTGGAAACCGAAAAGTTTGTAAGCCAAAAGGTTCGTAAACCGAGGTATCACTGTACTTGATTATTGCTAGAAATATGTTGTAACTTGTTAACATTATTCATGTTTACATGTGAAATTTTATGAATGCAATTGCGCAATGAAATATTACACACGTTAATGTTTTTTTTTTTTCTCACAAGTAAGGAAAAATTGAGCCGCTAGTAAGGTCTCAGTGTCTCGCAGGTTGACAGGCATGCATCCGGAACGGAGTTTTGAGCAGTTCTGAGTTGCGTTTTGAGTACAAGGGTCGCAGATTAGATTTATCCACGTTGAGGCTTGTCAATGTCAATAATCAACGTCATCCATGTACAGATGAAGCAAAATAAGAGATGTAAAAATAAACAGCACCAAATCAAACCCGTCGCAGGGACTTGAATATAAATACGGACCGGATTTGAATGTCTTAACGCAGGCGGCTAATCAAAACACACTTGTGAGCATCAATCACTGATCAATCCCAGCACAATCAAGCGTAACCTCTGCCAGGGTGACACTTGTCGCTGTCAAACGCTGTCTGAACAGAATATTGAATTAGGAAATCAGACGGCCTTTCATATGTCGGGTAGGCAAAACAAGCATAAACAACATTGCCCGACTACATTTTATGTTGACATCAATCTTCCAAACAATCTTCAGTTCAGATTTTTGTTTGTTTACCCAACATGTTTGAAACTCATTCACTGCCATTCACGTATTTATTCGGGAATTGAGAATATGATGTAGAATGCCATTCCCAAAGTTGTTTGGGTTTTGTTTGTTCTTGTTTAGGTGCCGATAAAGCGCTGGCCATGTCCGCTGGCGTTTTTTTCCCTTCCGTCTGTCTTTAAAATGTCATTTTTTTATGCCATTGTTGCCATTGTTATTTTTTATGCCATTGAAAAGGTAAATAAAACAACTATTATATAGTACAGTTTATTTCTTTAATTATAATATCATAGCACATTTATTATACAAAAAATAAGGTATATTTTGTGTAGTTTTAACGCTTAGAAGATAAGAAAGTAGAAAATGATGTTTTATGGCACAGGTGTCAAAGTCAAGGCCCGGGGGCCAAATCCGGCCCGCCACATCATTTTTTTCGGCCCGCGAAAGCAAATCAAACTTAAATTCCATGATTGCTAAAATCTAAGCCAAAATTTCATATTTTTGGATGTCAACCACAATAAAAGTCATTATTCTTGACTTCAGATTTGAAAACGAGTTATTCATTAATTTGCTGTGTGCTCTATATGTAATATTTGAAGGGATTTAAACATTCTAATGGGTTCCCCAAATTCATAACGGCCCTCGAGAGGAAACCATAACTACAATGTGGCCCGCGGCAAAAAATGACTTTGACACCCCTGTTTTATGGGGACCTGGTAACGGATTATTCTCATTTTAATGGTTTCCTATGGGACATTAATTTTTAGGATAGACACTTTTCGCCTTACACACTCTGTCTAGGAACCAATTAAGTTCGTAAGCTAAGGTATCACTGTATGTGTGAATACTGAATGTCTGAAGCATTGATAGTATATCGTCCTCCTACCTCATTCCTCAGCACCGAAGGTAACTGTTGTCAATCGATAATAATACATCAATACTCTAAGAACAGTTTTCTCAATCGTATCAAAAGTGAAAATACTTTTATCTCAGTCATGATTCCATTTAAATTACAAACTGTAATGAAGATAATGGCATTTTCCCACAATTTTTAACCAATCAACTGGACTTTGTGTCAATATTTCATCTCATGACAAAACCAAAAAAAAAAAAAATGAATAGGCTCGCACAGATCCACTCTGGCTAAATATGAAAGAACAAAAATGAATATTCCTCCCCTTGCTGCGCAGTAATGAAAAACGGATGACCCTTAATCATAACTGAGAGGCAATAAAGACTATTCCCCACCCTTGAGGTTATACCTCTGTGCACTATCCCAAGACGCGGAAATGAAAATGAAACGCAAAAAAAAAATGTGAGTTTGCAGTGTCAAGATTGGTAGGTTCGATCAAACCATGAATTAATCTCATGGGTTTGACAGAGCTTCTGCCATGGCGATTCAGACAGATCTGACTCAAGATGTCAATTAGTTATGACCGTCAAGGCCTGCAAAGCCTACTCCGCTGGCCTAAAAATATATGAATCACGGATTGATGTGAATTATATTTTGTCCATGAATTCTTATTAAACAAGTTCAGATTATCTTTCAGCTTCCGTTCATGCACTGCTTCTAAATGTCTGTTTTCATATTCAGCCATTTAACCAATCACATTTCAGACATCATTTGTTAACAGGGTCAGTAATCGACCTGGACACCTTCACAATCAGTTCTGCAGGCTCTGTCAAATTAAATGCAGTGTGGATGACTCTTGCTTTAACCAATCACATTTCGAGTTGGCAACCCAAAAGACGTACCAACGCCATCTTGAAGGCGCTGGTCAATGTCAGTGTTTTCGCAAACTATGACCTCGGCCAGTTTGCCGCTAGTGACAAGAGCATACTGGCCTGAGCTAGCACACTGTATGGGTAGTGAGCTGCATAAGCAAATATATCGTGTTGATTTAATAGTGGTTGTGTCAACCCACAATGGCTGAAAGAGGAAAAGAAATGGATTTAGTTGGAGATTTACTGTTAAAGCCATTTTCAAGATGGACTTTTCAAAAATAGATGAACATCATTAAGGTTGGACAGCTCCAAAGCTAACAAAAATAGCAAATATTTCAATTTTATGAGGTTATCATGAATCCACACGTTCATAGTAAAAATTAGTTTAATGACAGTATTTCTGAAGTTCTGAAGTTTCTGAAGTTTCTTCAAGTCGCAAGTTATTTCCTGCTAGCCAATCATAGTTAGGCGCAAGTGACAAGAGCATACTGGCCAGAGCTAGCACACTGTAATGGTAGTGAGCTGTATTAAGCAAATATATTGTGTTGATTTAATAATAAGAATTTGTCAACCCACAATGGCTGAAGGGGGAGAAGAAATGGACTTGGTTGCAGATATACAGTTAAAGCCATTTTGAAGACGGACTTTTCAAGAGAAAATGGACATCATTAAAAAAGTTTGGGAAGTTATACATTTTACTTATAATTTGTTTTTCCATAAATGCACATTTTAATGTCTTCTATGAATGTGCATTCGGTACCTACAACAGGATTCAGACATAGCACGACTGAAGGCCTAGCTATAAAATCCGCTACTGGTTATGAAACACGCGCTTGGCCATCACTACTTGATTCATTGTGTGCCCAATCAAAGAAAGTATACATTTTACTTATAATTTGTTTTTCCATAAATCCACATTTTAATGTCTTGAATTTGAAAAAAAAAAAACCTTCTATGAATGTGCATTCGGTACCTACAACAGGATTCAGACATAGCACGACTGAAGGCCTAGCTATAAAATCCACTACTGGTTACGAAATGCATGTTTTTAATGTCTTGAATTTGAAAAAAAAAAAGGCTTCTATGAATGTGCATTCGGTTCCTACAACAGGATTCAGACATAGCACGACTGAAGGCCTAGCGATAAAATCCGCTACTGGTTACGAAATGCATGTTTTTAGTGTCTTGAATTTGAAAAAAAACGTTCTGTGAATGTGCATTCGGTACCTACAACAGGATTCAGACATAGCACGACTGAAGGCCTAGCGATAAAATCCGCTACTGGTTACGAAATGCATGTTTTTAGTGTCTTGAATTTGAAAAAAAAACGTTCTGTGAATGTGCATTCGGTACCTACAACAGGATTCAGACATAGCACGACTGAAGGCCTAGCCATAAAATCCGCTACTGGTTACGAAATGCATGTTTTTAATGTCTTGAATTTGAAAAAAAAAAGGCTTCTATGAATGTGCATTCGGTTCCTACAACAGGGTTAAGAACCACTGGTCAGAAGTCTTTCAAGGCAGATTTATCGGCATGACATTCCATCAGCATTTAAATTGTTGAACACAACCGTGAGAGTAAATATTTAGGGAGTTTGAAATCGCACCACCAGCCGCAAAGGCCGATGATTTATGAGAAACATTCAGCAACATGAATCTCTTAACGGGTGATTTGATCACCGACTTCTTCTGCTGAGCAAGCAAAAACAATAAATATGAAAATGAAATGGCTCTCGAGGGGAGTCAACGCTAACTTCGCTAAGGCCAAACAATCATCAACAAGTTCATTGGAGGTTTTTTTTAAAAAAAAAAAATGAAATCTTGGCACTCTCGATCTACTCATTCTGGGTGGTCATTGCCCTCAGGTCAAGTCCAATGTTTAATTGAGCCACTGGTGCACACCCGTCACCCCTAACCCTTGCCTCCGGCTTGCTGGAGATAGTGAGTGGTCTCCATTGTTTGACAGTAAAATATCACTTATATACCAAAAATAAAAAATAACCACCGCACTATGGACATCTTTCAGAAACTATCCAAATTATGTAACAGAGTAGCACAATTTTATTTTCCATTAACTTGTAAAATTTTCAGTATGAAACCTATTCAAATACCGTATTTTCCGGTTTAAAGCGCACCGGAGTATAAGGCGCACCCCCAATGAATGGTGTATTTTCAAACTAGTGCCCAAAATACTGTGATTGTATCGTACTTTGCGAAAATTTGATTATAATTGGAGTCAATGGTATTACAGTAAAGTCTCGTTATATCGATATCGGATATATCGATAGTCCCGGTTATATCGATACTATTTCTATGCATGCACGGAGAAAATTACATGCAAACAGGGTCGGATATATCGATAGTCCCGGTTATATCGATATTTTTTCGGACTCCCTTGAATATCGATATAACGAGACTTTACTGTATTATCAAAATTAGATGAGGAACTAGATAAAATTATCGCAGAGAAAGCACCTACAAGCGGTCATTCCTCAAGATGGTGAAAGAAGAAGGCTACGTTCCTGATCAAATGTTTAATGCTGATGAAACCGGCCACTCCATTCCATCAAGCCATCAACGACTATCACAAAGGTCAATACAAAGACTTTATTATATAGTACAGTTTATTTCTTTCGTTATAATACCATAGCTCATTTATTATACATAAAATAAGGTATATTTTGTGTACTTTTAAGGCTTAGAAAATTAGAAAGTAAAACATTATGTGGATCTGGGAACGGATTATTCTCATTTTAATGGTTTCCTATGGGAAATTATTTTTTGCGATACACACTTTTCGCCTTACACACTCTGTCTGGGAACCAATTAAGTTCGTAAGTCAAGGTATCACTGTATATGTTTTATAAGGCACATATTATACTCAGATGCAGCTGTTCGTGGCAGGCAAGAGAGCGCTGATGACATGTTAAGATTTAAATTTGGACCGACCTGTCATTTCCTCATCTCCTTTCATCCATCTGATGGAGGCCGCCGGCTTGCTGCCGCTGGCCGTGCAGGTTAGCTCCATCTCGTTGCCCTCGACGACCACATCCTGGCGGCTCTCGATGATCGGGCTTCCCGGGGGCACTGATGCGAATAAAAATAACAGCTCCAGTTATGAGGATGCGCATGTTCGGGGATCAGACAAGGATACGCAAGATGGATGATAAAATGACAAGTGCCGACTGCCTTATGAATATTTTGACAACCCACGTGACTATTGGAGAACCTCTTAAATTTCACATTTATGAACACAAACCAATGGAAAAATGAACCACTGCATTGTGCCTGCTTAGTCATAAAAATAAAAATAAAAATAAAAATAAAAATAAAAATAAAAATTAAAAATTAAAAATTAAAAATTACACATTACAAATAAAAATAAAAATAAACAATTAACAATTTACAATTAAAAATTAAATAAATAAATAATAATAATAATAATAATAATAATAATAATAATAATAATAATACATTTCATTTACAAGCGCCTTTCAAAACTCTCAAGATCAGTCATCAGTTTTTCTGTGGGTGAGCAGCGGCAGCCACATGCGCCAGCGTTCACTCAACCGGGAATCACTCAAATAGCTAGCTAGTTAGACGGCTAATCGATAGCAAATAGATAGCTAGCTAGGTAGCCAGCAACGGTGACCCTGTTCAACCGGGAATAACTCAAATAGATAAAGTTAACCAGCTAGCTAATAGATAGCTAGCTAGTTAGACATTTGGGAATTTCATGTTTTAGTTTTTATTTCTCTATGACTGACATTCCTGAATTTATTCGGCCATTAAAAAAAAACACGTAGAGCACCATTCCTGAATTTGTTCCGGTTTTGTTTTTTTTTAATGCTTGGGTGTCGATAAAGCGCTGGCCATGGCCTCTGGTAATGTTTTTTCCCTTCCACAAGGGGGCATCATTTCCGTTTTGTTCCAGGTCCAGTTGTTGTTAAAGCGCTATATAAACCAATACGTATGTATTGCATTGTATTTTGGACAGCCGCCCCCATTTCATGCTCAGATAACTTCTTCTTTTCCTTTCGGCTTATCCCTTCAGGGGTCCCCACAGCGAATCAGTGTCCTCCATCTAACCCGGTTTTGTGCATCCTCTTTTCTCACACAACCTCAGATAACTCCAGACCCATTAAAGTTAGGAATTAATGATTTTTTTAACAAAAAAAAAAAAAAAATAGTCTAAGGCACTGGTGTGAAAATCAAGGACTGGGGGCCAAATCCGGCCCGCCACATCATTTTTTCGGCCCCCGAAAGCAATGTGTGAATGAACTCAAGAAATTTAACGATTCTTACTAAAATCCTAACAAAAAAAATCATATTTTTGCATGTAAACCACAATAATAGTCATTATTCATGACTTCCGATTTGAAAACTAGTTATTCATTAATTTGTCGTGTGCTCTATATGTAATATGTGGAGGGGATTAAACATTCTAATGACTTCACCAAATTCTTTCCAGTGTCTCCTTGTGGAGACACTGGAAATTAAACAAGTTTGAAAAGTTTGCGGCAATTCGCCTTTGAACGCATCAGCACAACTCACGGAAAAGGATGAATGAATCAAGATTTAAATATGAAATAAATTCTCCCCGCGCCAATCCAAATAATTCCTACATGCATTGAGCGCAGGATACTTTCCCCTTATTCCTCAAATTAGTCATCGGGCTGAACTCTCGTCGCTTGAAAGCCAAAAGTCAGACGGGAGTTCATTCCAAGGACTCTTCAATGCAACCTTCAGTTGTGGAGAAAAATGCTGCCACTGTCGGCTTCAATTGTACAAGAAACGCAATTTACTTTCAAGTGCTTTTAATTCCTTTCAATCACCGCCGGGATGTTGGCGTGTATAATAAAGCTTAACTGGAATCATTTTGACGCAAAAGCATCACAGCTGACTCTCAAAAGGAAAATGGTTTGGGAACAGTCAAGTCAACATTCACTGGAATTCACACTGTCAACACAGCTGCCAAGATCGAAGCGGCAGACACCATCGGTTTGAGCATCTGCTCCTTTTTTTTTTGCACCGAGGGCTCCTAATTGGCTGACATTTTGTTTCGGTTGCTAAAGATGACTGGATCAAAGATGACTCCTATCCATAATGCAGAAAGAGAAGATTAAAAAAAAAAAAAAAGAAGAAGAAAAGTCAGTTATGAGAGGGAGCGCATGTGGTGCACATGAAAAGAAAAATGACAAAAAAGTCAGACGGATGGGAAGGAGTGAATATGAAGTGGCACGGGAATGAGAGGGTCTGTGTACACTAAGAAAGACAACTAAGTCACGGGGAATGAGAGAATATAAAAGACCACACAACCTCAGATAACTCCAGACTCATTAAAGTTAGGAATTAATGATTTTTTTAACAAAAAAAAAAATAGTCTAAGGCAGTGGTGTCAAAGTCATTTTTTTGCCACGGGCCACATTGTCGTTATGGTTTCCTCTCGAGGGCCATTACGAATTTGGAAAACCCATTAGAATGTTTAAATCCCTTCAAATATTACATATAGAGCACACAGCAAATTAATGAATAACTCGTTTTCAAATCTGAAGTCAAGAATAATGACTATTATTGTGGTTGACATCCAAAAATATGAAATTTTGACTCAGATTTTAGCCATCGTCATGGAATTTAACAAGTTTGATTTGCTATCGCGGGCCGAAAAAAATGATGTGACGGGCCAGATTTGGCCCGCGGGCCTTGACTTTGACACCTGTGGTCTAAGGCATTGGTGTGAAAATCAAGGCCAGAGGCCATGGCTAGCGCTTTATAAGCACCCAAGCATGAAAAAAAAAACAAACCCCGAACAAATTCTGGAACGGCGTTCTACACGATGCTTTTCAATTCCCGAATAAATTTGAAAATGGCAGTGAATGAGTTTTAAAAAATAGTGAGGCCTTATAACCTACCTAGAACGGTGATGTCGGCGTAGGCCTCCTGCGGAGGGTCAGTGTAGAGCTGGCACACGTAGCGTCCATCGTCGGAGAGCGACACGTTGGACAGGGACACTCGTAGTTCGTTGTCAGAGAAATTCATCAGCTGGAACCGGCTGTCCTTCAGGGCTGTGGGCGGGGCATAGGACATATCATGAGAAGCCAAGTCGCAACGTGAGGAAAAAGGTTTCCCCCGGAAAACAGCAAGAGGACAAAATGAGCTCCAGGAAGACAAAAAGGGGTGCGAAAATGAAACAGGGGAGAAGTGCAAGACGCTCTGTAAGCTCTCTCCTTAATTGAGTCAAAGGAAAGTCGGCTTCAAAGTGATTTATACGATTGGATTTGCCAAGACAGGAAGGTGTGAGGGGCGCTCATGAGGACTCCTAACAAGCAGGCAACTCTTAAAATGGTTCCTGGTCACATCTGGGTTGATTCTACTTCAATTCGAACAATATTAATCGTAATAATAATAATAATCCATTTCATTTCTAAGCGCCTTTTAAAACTGTCATGGTCACTTTACATCAAGGGTGTCAAAGTCATTTTTTGCCGCGGGCCACATTGTAGTTATGGTTTCCTCTCGAGGGCTGTTATGAATTTGGGGAACTCATTAGAATGTTTAAATCCCTTCAAATATTACATATAGAGCACACAGCAAATTAATGAATAACTCCTTTTCAAATCTGAAGTGAAGAATAATGACTTTTATTGTGGTTGACATCCAAAAATATGCAATTTTGGCTCAGATTTTAGCAATCATCATGGAATTTAAGTTTGATTTGTTTTCGCGGGCCGAAAAAAATTATGTGGCGGGCCGGATTTGGCCCGCGGGCCTTGACTTTGACACCTGTGCTTTACAGTCACAGGATCAGTTTTTCTGCGGGTGAGCGTTCACTCAACCCGAAAAACTCAAATAGATAGAAAGCTAGTTAGCTAGCTAATAGTGAGCTCATAGCTCGATAGCCAGACAGCTCGCCAGATAGTCAGAGAGCTAGCTATCTAGCTAATAGCTATCCAATAGATAGCCAGCCAGATAGTCACCGACCAGCCAAAATTTTCCGACTTCCTCTTTAATTAACTAACAGCTAGCGAATAGATAGCTAGTAGCTAGTGAATAAGATAGCTAAAACCTAATAACCCTAGCAGGGTTATCAGTTATCAGGTCCTTTGGACAGCGAGCCAACTCCTTGTTGATGGCGGTTCTTCAAGCGTGGTGGGGTTGGGGGGGGGGCGTTTTTGGTATTCCCTTCAGGCTCGGCAGTTATTATCCTGATCATTACTCAAGGTCTCGGGGCAGTATCAACATGAAATCCCATCTCCTCCCTAGATATAATTTGAGAGCTCTTACGGAGGACTCCGAGGGGGAATAATGTTGAACGTGTAACTTAGAGAGTCACGACACCTGATAGGGAGGGAAATCCTGACCCCACCCCCCCACCCCCATCCCTCGCTCCCCAGACGCCGGGTGGAAATTAAACAACCGCACGAGCAATAACGTGAGAGCAAAAGTGCTTACGAGTACACTTAAAAAAAAAAAAGTATGATCCTGCCATCAGGTTGTATGATAACTTGGAATAATCACACACCAAAGGAATAGGAAGCATATCATTAGCATATCATTAGCATATTCACAATTTATCAAGTACATCATTTTCAAAGTGGAATCTGCCCTTTTAAAGACATTCTAATGAAAAATTCAACTCAATTATTTAAGCACGCTCAGTCATCTTATCCTACTCTTATGTAATATTTTGCTTTAAATTTGATGTCATAGCAGGTTTTGTTTTTTCTTGTTGCAGATAAAGCGCTGGTCAGACCTCTGCCAGTTTTTTTTTCCCTTCCATGACGGGGCGGTGGGGCATGTGTTTAAAATCGCATTCACAGTTTAGTTTAATCACCTCTTTTATTATATATATATATATATATATATATATATATATATATATATATATATATATATATATATTATATTATATATATATTTATTTTTATTTATTTATTTATGGTTTTTGATTATGAAGTGTCCTTGGGTGCTTTGAAAGGCGCTTGTAAATTATTATTATTATTATTATTATTATTATTATTATGACACAATTCTTCAAATAGCCTCGTCCAAAAGTCTTTCAAGATTCTTCTGTACCTCAAACACAACAAAAGTTTAGACTCTCACATGCTAATGTCGCTAATTGCTAGACGCGCTACACTCTCAACTCAACTAAATTGTATTTATAGAGTACTTCAAAACGCTATAATTAAATATGTCATTCTTACCTGTAAAGATGGAAATATGCTACTCAATTATGTGTATTTATTTAATTGTGACATTCAGTGTATTAGCTAACTAGCTATCTAGCTAGCTAGTTATTAGCTATATAGCTACCTAGGTGGCTTGCTATCCAGCTATCTATCGAGCTATCTAGCTATCATTTTTATTATCATCTTCATCATCATTATCATTGTCATTATTAACACCATCATCATTATTATAATCATTATCATCATTCTCATCATTATTATTATTATTATTATTATTATTATTATTATTATTATTATTATGACACAATTCTTTAAATAGCCTCGTCCAAAAGTCTTTCAAGATTCTTCTGTACCTCAAAGACAACAAAACAAAAGTTTAGACTCTCACATGCTAATGTCGCTAATTGCTAGACGCGCTACACTGTCAACTCAACTAAATTGTATTTATAGAGTACTTCAAAACGCTATAATTAAATATGTCATTCTTACCTGTAAAGATGGAAATATGCTACTCAATTCTGTGTATTTATTTAATTAATAGTGACATTCAGTGTATTAGCTAACTAGCTATCTAGCTAGCTAGTTATTAGCTATATAGCTACCTAGGTGGCTTGCTATCCAGCTATCTATCGAGCTATCTAGCTATCATTTTTATTATCATCTTCATCATCATTATCATTGTCATTATTAACACCATCATCATTATTATAATCATTATCATAATTCTCGCCATTATTATTATTATTATTATTATTATTATTATGTCACAATTCTTTAAATAGCCTTGTCCAAAAGTCTTTCAAGATTCTTCTGTACCTCAAACACAACAAAACAAAAGTTTAGACTCTCACATGCTAATGTCGCTAATTGCTAGACGCGCTACACTCTCAACTCAACTAAATTGTATTTATAGAGTACTTCAAAACGCTATAATTAAATATGTCATTCTTACCTGTAAAGATGGAAATATGCTACTCAATTATGTGTATTTATTTAATTGTGACATTCAGTGTATTAGCTAACTAGCTATCTAGCTAGCTAGTTATTAGCTATATAGCTACCTAGGTGGCTTGCTATCTAGCTATCTATCGAGCTATCTAGCTATCATTTTTATTATCATCTTCATCATCATTATCATTGTCATTATTAACACCATCATCATTATTTTAATCATTATAATCATTCTCGTCATCATTATTATTATTATTATTATTATTATTATTATTGTTCTGATATTCCTGTAATTGTGCCTTTGTGCAGGTTTACTCAAAATATTCCCCCAAAACATTAGCCAAACAAGCCTGGTGTAGGACAATGATAACTACAAGGACTCCTTATTTTTTTGTCCATTTTATGATTTATTTTTTGTGCTAATTGTGTTCTCGATACATCTAAAAAAAAACACACACACACACACACACAAAAAAACATGTTTCTAACTTCTTTTTCAGTTGTGTGTCAATCACTCCCTCTCGTTGTCTTCGCATTTGGTTGAATTACTTTGTGGTCACACCGAGGTTTTAAAACAAGATTGAGAATAGGTTTCCAGTCATTTAAAATCCACCTTTTTTCAAAGTCAGTCGCCTTCAGAAGCGCGCTCTGGTGCATAAATAACAGTATCGCCTTATCCACACAGACTCTGGGATAAACCTTCATTTTTCCCTTCACAGATGTCAGCTCTGCCAAATTGCGTGTCATTTCGCATAGATCTCAGCGAATAAACACGTCGTCTCGACAAGACTGTCTCTGCCTCAACCTGTAAGTTGATTTTTATTTACTCGCAGCAGTATGAATGTGTTTATTTGCTTTTGAGTGGGTGATGATCGTGATGCTGGCTTTCAGTGGCTCCATCCCGGGTCACTGTAAATCAGCATGTCGTGGTTGTATAGCACGTTTTATTATGTATAGCCGCCATATTTATAGCTAACATTGAGCAGATGGTAGAAAAACACTCTTAATCTATCTATTTGAGTTACTTCCGGGTTGAGTGAACGCTGGCGCATGTGGCTGCCGCTGCTCACCCACAGAAAAACTTATAATGTGACTGTTAAAGTGACCTTGAGAGTTTTGAAAGGCGCTTATAAATTAAATGTATTATTATTATTATTATTATTATTATTATTATTATTATTATTATTATTTGGATCCTCAAAAAATAGTTGATGTCCTGTCATCAAAAAGAACGCATAACTACATAAAGTACAATACTAGCTAGCTATATATTTGCTATCTATAAGCTATCTAACTAGCTAGCTATATATCTAGCTATCTATTTTCAATTAGCTAGCTAGCTAACTTTCTATGTACTATGATACCTCGGTTTACGAACCCCTTGGTTTACGAACTTTTCGGTTTACGAACGTTAAATTTATGAAAATTTTACCTTGGCATATGAACTGTACCTTGGCATACGAACTTTTTTCATACATGAAGTTGCCTCAATGAGTGATGTGTCGTTCGCGAACGAGTCCGTTCTAACAACAAAATGGCAGCCGACTGTTTTTGTCCTCTATTCCCCGCCCCCAGTCTTCGGTTAAAGCCACGTGATTGGTCAAGAACACAGCAGTGAGGGGAAGTGGTTGAAACATTAAAGAGACAGGCAGACGACAGTGAGAGTTTCAACTTTGATAGTTCAAAGGCAGAGTGTAGACTGCAAGGTTAAAATATCCCATCAATCAGGCTCCACAAACAATCCGCACAAGCCATATGTACACTTGATGCAAAAAGCTATCAACCTAGCTAAACAGAACACATTTGATGAGGAACAAGGTAAAATGATCGCAGAAAAAGCACCTCCAAGGTATCATTCCTCAAGATGGTGAAAGAAGAAGGCTACGTTCCTCATCAAGTGTTTAATGCTGATGAAACTGGCCACTCAATTCCATCAAGCCATCAACGACCATCACAAAGGTAAATAAAACGACTTTATTATACAGTACAGTTTATTTATTTCATTATAATACCAAAGCACATTTATTATACATAAAATAAGGTATATTTTGTGTAGTTTTAAGGCTTAGAAAATTAGAAAGTAGAAAATTATGTGGACCTGGGAACGGATTATTCTCATTTTAATGGTTTCCTATGGGAAATTAATTTTTGGGATACACACTTTTCGCCTTTCACACTCTGGGATCCAATTAAGTTTGTAAGCCAAGGTATCACTGTATGAGTTTCTATCCATCCTTGCCGACATCTTTTTCGTCGTAGAAATTTGCAGATTTTGTGAATAAGGGAGTACCTGTGACAAAGAAATGATTTGTTTTGTCAGCCATTACGTGAGCAGCTGGAAAGCTTGGGCTGCCGAGCTGCCGCCTTCTTTGCGCTGTATGCGCGCACAACGTGATTTCCATCTGTCCTTGACGTTTGCCACTTTTAGCACAAGTCATTAAACTCAGGAAGCAGGCGAGATTAATATGAGATAATTCTCCACCGGGCCATAATGGGAATACTTTTGTGTCCTTGTCACTGTTCGATTTTACGATAATCTCTTAGATTAGGAGATTGAATGTTATGATTATGCATGAGCATATGGACTTTGTCTATTTTTCACTTTTTTTTTCTTTTGGTGTCTGGGATATGAGCCAGCCTTCAAGGTGATGGAGAACATTTGCGTCGAAAATGCAGCCCAGCTGTTAGCTTGCAAGTTTTGCTAGTAAAAGACGTGTGCTGTCTTGTCCCGATTATCCAAAAGCATCATGGGAGTTGCAGAATATATTGTCAAAGCATGCGAGAGAGTTAGAATTTTTTTTCCCCGCTGAGCCTTTCACACAGAACCCAGAAAAAGTGCTTTATGATGTCGAGAATCACATACGATAAGCCCCTGACAGGCAAGCTGCATGGTGCATTTATACTTTCACAACGTAGGGAACTTCATACCTGTCAACGTATACTTTTTTTTTATCATTTCAAATAATATACAGCGTACTACAACTTTTAAACCGATTTTACAAAGACCATTTTGGCTCAAATCCAGTTGGTCTCAACTGCTGGTAGCTAACGACAATGCTACGGCCGATCGCTACTATTGTCACGACAAACCAGCAAAAAATAATCCGAAAAGCTTCGTCAGCAAAGTAAAAAAGTGTGTTTACGAAGCTTTTCGGATGAGGAGCGAAACATTCAAAAAAGTACAGATGACGGCTGAAGAAAACTTTTTATCGGTAATCCTCAATATTATTATTACTATTATTATTTTTTTTTTTATCGCTGCGTACGGTAGGATTGATAAAAGCATAACATGCACATGTGCGGTAAACTGTCTGCATTTCCATTTGTGTTAGCGCTTTATTAACTCATTCACTGCCAGATGTGCAAAAATGTGTCCACTCCAGTGCCAGGGTTTTTGTCATTGTCATCCGAATTCCAGGACCCATAGAATATTGAGTTTTAGGACTACATAAACATGAAATGCAGTGTGAGAAAACTTAGTCTCTCTTCTTTCATCAGAAAAAAAAGAGTTAATTCCTAAATTATATGGATTTGGAGTTATATGAGCTTGAAATGTGGGCGGGTGTACAAAATACAATGAAATACATTGGTTTATATAGCTCTTTAACAATAGCTGAAGCTGGAACTAAGTGCGAATATGGAAAAAGGGGAAATGCTGGGGAAAAAAAAAAACATTGCCAGAGGTCTGACCAGCGCTTTATCGACAACCAAACAAGAAAAAAAATTAATCCTGAGCAAATTCGGGAATTGCGCTCTACGTCATATTTTTTACGTTTTTTTTTCATCATTCTGAATTGTGTTTGCCGTATAACAACTTTTATATGATATATAATAAGAAACACTAAATTTACCACAGGTGGGGACAGCACTAAGAAAAAAATAGAAATAATTACTTGTGGTGTGTATTAAGTAAATTAAATAACTTAAGCAAATTACTTTTGCTTTTATTCTATCTCTGTTTTTCTTCTTGAGATAAGTAAATAATTATGTGTCGGGTTGTGTTTGTAAGGTTTATTATCGCTTAATAAGGGGAATTGCAATCATTAATAAGGGGAGCAAAAGTAATACTCGATCATATGAATCTATTTTTTTATCACTGCGTACGGTCGATTATGAAAGCATAATGTGCGCATGCGCGGTAAACTGCATTTCCGCTTGTGTTAGCGTTTTTTTATTTATCATTTCAAATAATGTACGGCATACTACAACTTTTATACGGGAACTGTAATCATTTATAAGGGCAGCTATTAGCCAAGGTTGACAGGTATGTACAGTAAAGTCTCGTTATATCGATATTCTCGAAATATCGATATAACCAGACTAGCGATATATCCAATCCTGCGGCATGTAAATTTTCTCCTTGCGTTCATGGGAATAGTATCGTAATAAGCAGTACTATCGATATAACCGATATCGATATAACGAGACTTTACTGTATTTTCAATTCCCGAATAAATTTGTGAATGGTAGTAAATGAGTTACAGTAAAGTCTCGTTATATCGATATCGGATATATCGATAGTCCCGGTTATATCGATACTATTTCTATGCACGCACGGAGAAAATTACATGCAAACAGGGTCGGATATATCGATAGTCCCGGTTATATCGATATTTTTTCGGACTCCCTTGAATATCGATATAACGAGACTTTACTGTAATATCAATCCATATAGAAGGGCTTGACGTATTAGGCCACATGATCATTACCAAAAAACATCATTTTGTTGCTAAATTGTGTTCCATGAACTTACGTCGGACATCTTTGAAGTAGATGGTCTGTCTGTTGGGGTTGAGAAGCTGGATAACAGAGTCGTCATTGTTCCTCACCCTGCAGCTGATGGTGGCCATCTCACCCTCCACCACTGAAACGTTGTCTGTTGCCAAGTTCTGACCTTCCACTTCAAATAAAACACACATACATACACACACGTTAGCATCTGGACATTTAGCAGCTCACAAATATTTGCACTTCTTTCGCCAACACGACGCAACAATGCGACACTACACAAACAGGCCTTGTGGAGATCTCACAGCCACAGTCTAATCCAGGGGGGTCGGGAACCTCAGGCTCGCGAGCCATATATGGTTCTTTTGATGATTGCATATTGCTCGCCGATAAAACTAAATACATATATTATATATACTAAATACATATAAATACATTTTTCGCCGTTCATTTCCTGTTGGGGCTGCAGTTGGCGAAAAGCGCAATTTTGATTGGATGACACTGACTTAGGTTGGCGGAGAGCGCAATTTCGATTGGATGATACTGGCTGTCATGTTGAAACAGGTAAACGCCCCTTTAAAGGACAACCGACGTCACTTTTTTTGTTTTTTAACTGACATCAGAAAAACGTTTTATAGCATCTAAAATACCCAAAACACGCAGTATGATATTTTTAGGCAAATTCAAAACACCAATAAAAATGACTTAAAGTGTCAAAAATATGCAAAAAATTGAGCTGTGAATTGGGCATTTTCAGAAAGTCCCGCCCCCAGTTCGTGACGTCACGCCAAGACGTCATGCATTGCTGGTGAATCAAAACAATGGCTTCATATTCGGAGAATATGCTTTCTTGTTACACATCCAGTTATAAATATGATTCAAATAGTTCTGAAGAGGAAAGCATACATGTTTGCAATCGAATAAAGAATTAAATGTGCCATTTTGAGGCAACATTGGGGGGGAACTGTCTCACCCAAAAAAAGAGGCACAAAATGGCGACCTCCTGTGGCCACCTCTGTTTCCACAGGCTGATAAATTCCTTATACGGCGCTTGGACGCCCTCTTCTGGCGGCTTTTGGGTGCGACACGAGGTACCCAGACCAAACAAGTACAGCAAAATACATTGACGTAATGGAAGGGCCGCTACAATGCGTCTTTTTTTACGGTCAGGGGCGGTCCTTTAGTGAAAATCGAATCTAAATCTAATAATAATAATACTAATATTAATAATAATAATAATACTAATAATAACAATAATAATAATACATTTCATTTATAAGCGCCTTTCAAAACTCTCAAGGTCACTTTACAGTCACAGGATAAGTTTTTCTGTGGGTGAGCAGCGGCAGCCACACGCGCTAGCATTCATTCAACCCGAAAGTGGCTCAAATAGATAGAAAGCTAGCTAATAGATATCTAATAGATAGCTAGCTATCTATATAGCCATACAGCTAATAGATAGCTAGAAATGTCAGAAAGCAATCAAGGTTCCGCGTGACGACTCGAATATGTAAACATATTTTTGATGTTTGCCCCTGCGTCTGCATCTGATAACCGGTGTGAAACGAAGATATTATAATATAATCCAAGCTTGGGTAAAAATAGCACAAGGTGACATGAAATTACTTCCCCGAAAGCAGCAACAAGAAGAACAAAAGGCCTTTTTTTTTGTGTGTGTGCGTATGAGAGGTCTGAGTTACTGCGACAAGGTCTCGGGGAAAAGTGCTTGTGTACCGAGAGGCTCTTCCAAAGATCCTTTTCCATGCCAAGAGATAGACGACAGCACACTGAGCACACACTGGTCACATGGAGGCTCAGATGGAGGGCTCGGATAAAGCTTTAGCCCATCAACGCCATCCAGCAGCTCCACCTCCTCCTTTTCATTCGCGTTTGAAGATGATATCGTGTCAATCGATATAGTGGAAGGAAATACACTGCCATACCAAACCGTGTCCATGAAAGTGAAGGAGAAACAATTGAGGCATATGGATGTGAGAGTCAAACTATAGGCAAAAAAAATGTGTCCACTCCAGTGCCAGGGTTTTTGTCATTTTCACTCAAATTGCAGGACCTACAGAATATTGAGTTTTCGGACTACATACACATTCAATACATTCAGTGATAGAAACCTGAAACTCTGTTTTCATCAGAAAAAAAGAGTGAATTCCTAAATGATATGGGGTCTGGAGTTTTTTGAGTTTGAAATGGGGGCAGGTGTACACAATACAATGCAATACAGTAAAGTCTCGTTATATCGATATTCAAGGGAGTCCGAAAAAATATCGATATAACCGGGACTATCGATATATCCGACCCTGTTTGCATGTAATTTTCTCCCTGCGTGCATAGAAATAGTATCGATATAACCGGGACTATCGATATATCCGATATCGATATAACGAGACTTTACTGTACATACATATTGGTTTATATAGCGCTTTAACAACAACTGAAGCTGGAACAAAGCGCTAACATGGAAAAAAAGGCAAATGCTGCCCCCTCATGGGAGCGAAAAACATTGCCAGAGGTCTGACCAGTGCTTTATCGGCAGCGCCCTTCGCAAGAAGAAAAAATTTGTAGGTTATATGGTTCTGGAGTTATCTGAGCTTGAAATGTGGGCAGCGGTACAAAATACAAAATAATACATATTTATTTATGTAGCGCTTTAACAACAGCTGAAGCTGTAACAAAACACTAACATTAAAAAAGGGAAGTGCGAAAAACATTGCCAGAGGTCTGACTAGGGCTTTATCCCCCCCCCCCCCCCCCCCCCGCATGAAAATGAACTCATTCACTGCCAGGCGTACAAAAATGTGCCAGGGTTTTTGGCATTGTCACTAAAATTCTAGGACCCACAGAATATTGAGTTTTAGGACTACATAAACATTCAATACAGCGTGAGAAACCTTAGACTCATGTCTTTAATCAGAAAAAAAAAGTTAATTCCTAAATTATATGGATCTTTTAAATATGATAACTTCTTATTCTCCATCAGAAAGTCAAACATTTTTGGCAGTACCCTTAGCTTCCATTCTACTGGTCACAGAGAAACCAACTGTAAATAAATCCTCCACAGCCCACCAAAGCAAAGTTGGTGACGTTCCAGCATCCTTCTTAGCCTTGGCTCATCTCCAATTCCCCCCAAAAAAAAAAAAAACAACACATAAATAACACCGACTTGATTAGCAATCCCATCAAAGTAAAAACGGGCCACTTTGCGCAACATGGAGGACTTTGGCGATTGGACTAAACATTTTCGATTGCCTTGGCAATGCGACTCGTGATTGGGTGCGAATGAGGCGAGATGGTCATTAATCCTGGATTTGTGGTTGTTGTGGCGGTGGTGCGAGTAGTGCGAGTGGTGGTGTGATTTGGGCACAGATGACTGGCTGATAAATGCACACTCATTCCAGCAGCTGTCTGGAAGAGTAAAGTGTGTGTATCTTGACACATGGCTGTCTGCCTTTTGCCGCATCACAACATACTGATAGAGGAGCCAAAGAGGACTCGCGAGCTGCCATCGAGGGGGGGAGCTCGGGCACTCAAACGTCAAACGAGAGTTAAAACCAAATCATTCTAGTCAAAAGTGGCGACGATTCGTGGTTTAGGGGACGGTTGGCTGTGTTCATATTTGCGACAGCCACCTGTTCGTCTGATGGAGTGACTGAATCCAATGAAAAAAACGAAGAATTGAAAAGTGTGATGTAGAGCGCCAGTCACGAATTTGTTCGGGGTTTAGTGTGTTTTTTTCCATGCTTAGGTGTCGATAAAGCGCTGATCAGACCTCTGGTAAAGTTTTTTTTCACTTCCACGAGGGGGCAGCATTTGCTCTTTGTCCACGTTAACAGCTTCAGCAGTTGTTAAAGGACAACAGACGTCTCCGGACAAGTTGTGTCCATAATTTGGATAATGGCTTCAAATGACTTCTACTAAGCGTATTTTACAAAGATTCCACCACATATAGCAATATTTTACGTTTTAAGACTTGCGCTGAATATTCAGGAAGTCTTGTTTTCGAGTTGATGACGAGTCCGTACGTGACGTCACTAAAGGGAACGCCCCTGACCGAAAAAAGACACATTGTAGCAGTCCTTCCATCACATCAATGTATTTTGCTGGACTTGTTTGGTCTGAACACCTCGTGTTGCACCCAAAAGCCGCCAGAAGAGGGCGTCCAAGCTCCATGGAAGGAATTTATCAGCCTGTGGAAATGGGCTGATTCATTCCTCACAACAGCTCTGTGGCCATTTTGTGCCTCTTTTTGGGTGAGACATTTCCCCCCAATGTTGCCTCAAAATGGCACGGAATAAATTCTTTAATCGATTGCAAACATGTATGCTTTCCTCTTCACAACTATTTGAATCATATTCATAACTGGATGTGTAACAAGAAAGCATATTCTCTGAAGCCATTGTTTTGATTCTCCAGAATCCAGATTTATTATTATTATTTGGTAAAAAGCTAAAAAATATATATCTTTCACAGAACAACAAATGAATGGGGGCAACCAATTAACCTTGTAAAGACAAAGAAATGTTGACTGATAGAATAAAAAAAAAAAATGAAAGCAACACCATCGATTTACACCGTGTCTTTCTCAAGAAAAAAAGGTCTAATGTTAATAAGATGAGATGAGCCGACAATCACGTACAGAAAAGAGGCTGGAAAACAGGAAAAGTAAGTCGTACCTGTGATTGTTTCAGCAGCTCCTGATGTAGCAGGCAACGAAGAAAAGAACAGAGAAGAAAGTTTGTCAGTAGAAAGAAAGCAAGCAGAAAGATTTACAGACGCTCCCCACCTTATGAACGAGATATGAATGTTGGGGAAACACCACTCCATATCCAGTACTGTCCCCGCTTCAGTCCCTCTGTACACCCCAGACACCGGACTGTCTCTGTGCATATCTGATGTGTATCCCCCCCCCACCCACCCACAACCTCAACATGTAGTAGCAATGCGATTTACACAGACAAGTGAGCTTGGATGGAGTAAGAAACGCATCCGTGCAGCAAAATGTTGAGCAGACGGCTTGTCTCACTTGTCATTGGCTGTGTAATAAGGGTGGAAGGTGTGACACATTTCCTTGTTCGACGTCTTTGTGCATTGGCAGAGTGTCAGTAACCCCCAATGTTGGGGAAAAATGTGTGTGTGATGTACATAGAGTCAAGAGTGACAAATCACACACAACGGTCACAAAACAAAGTGTGAGGACACGCTGTGTCGAATGCTCTGACATTTTAAGCGTCAGTCAAAACTTTGTGTTTGTGTAAGGCTTAAACAGAGGGAGCTTTGGCTCAAATTAGCCTGTTTGACACTAATCCGGAGCGACAATTTACTTGCATGTCAGCAAAACGCCAAATTACACTTCTTACTCAGTGAGTAGATCATAGTTTATGGATGAAAAGGTTTCTTCAGCCGTCATCTACTTTTTTGAAGGTGTCGGATGTTTCGCTCCTCATCTGAAAAGCTTCGTCAGCGAACTTAACTTGTGCTGGGAGTTCTGGCCCTGCTTTGATCGACCCTGCTCTAAGGTTGGAGGGGAGCAGTAGACTTTTCCCTGAAACTAATCTGCTTACTTCTTTTGTTCTGTCTGATTATGTTCCATGCCTGGCTCTGGTTGCCCCATTCGCTCTGCTATTGATACTTTGATGCTTTTCGGATGAGGAGCGAAACGTCCGACATCTTCAAAGAAGTATAGATGACAGCTGAAAAAACATTTTCATCCATGGAACACTCCTGTACGACTGAGAGCTTAGTCTGTAATAGTAGAAATTTGTGTTTTATGGGGAACTGGGAACGGAATATTCTTATATTAATGGTTTCCTATGGGAAATTAATGTTTGGAATACACACTTTTTGCCTTACACACACTCTCTGGGAACCAATTAAGTTCATAAGTCAATGTATCAGTATATAATATATGAATATATAAAAGCTTTCCAAATACAGTAAAGTCTCGTTATATCGATATCGGATATATCGATAGTCCCGGTTATATCGATACTATTTCTATGCACGCACGGAGAAAATTACATGCAAACAGGGTCGGATATATCGATAGTCCCGGTTATATCGATATTTTTTCGGACTCCCTTGAATATCGATATAACGAGACTTTACTGTATAAGGCACACCGCATTATAAGCCGCTACATTAGAGGCTAGGGTTACGCACACCGTCCTCTACAGGGGGAAAATGGCTGCTGACAGTAGCTGCGAGACCAGTTGGGGTAGGCATAGGGTCACCTTTTGAAGAAAATCAAGGCGTTTGGGTGCGCCTTGTACACCAGAATATCGGCTCCATCAGCTGGCCTAGTCTTTGGCCTGGTTTCTCTTAAGGCAAGGCAGCAAGCAAATAAAATATTCGGCCGCGGTCACTCCACGGACACAGTTGAGTATGATGAGACTTCAACCCAAACAGACTTGTGATAGAGTCTGGCGACACCTTCCCTCGCCATCAGAGCGATCCACTTCCTGTCAGTTGCCGCCATCCAGACTAATAATAGCGCCTAGGCGGCGGCCCGTATCCCCCTTGCGTTACCTGCAGCGCATTAGCCACAAGTTATGAGGCGGCGGCTGGCCTGTGATTAGATGTCATGGCTGTCGCTCTGCTTAGACAAGTGCTGATGGACAGATTTGGCGGGAGGGAAAACGCCACTTCGGATGAGAGCGGGAAAGCCAAGCGTCCTCCCGATGTCTGTCCTTGTCTCCTCGCCTCATTTTCATCCACAGGCTATACGAGTGCCCTCTTTCTGTTCTGAGTTTAAGGAGACAATGGCAAGCATTCTGTTCTTTTTTTTCCTTGCCATCCACTAATTTATTATAATTAATATAATAATACAGTAAAGTCTCGTTATATCGATATTCAAGGGAGTCCGAAAAAATATCGATATAACCGGGACTATCGATATATCCGACCCTGTTTGCATGCAATTTTCCCCGTGCGTGCATAGAAATAGTATCGATATATCCGATATCGATATAACGAGACTTTACTGTAATAATAATCATCATAATAATAATAATAATAAGAAGAAGAAGACATTTCATTTATAAGTGCCTTTCAAAACTCTCAAGGTCACTACACAGTCACAGGATAATCAAATTTAAAATACAGTAAAGTCTCGTTATATCAATATCGGTTATATCGATAGTACTGCTTATTACGATACTATTTCTATGCACGCACGAGAAAATTACATGCAAACAGGGTCGGATATATCGATAGTCCCGGTTATATCGATATTTTTTCGGGCTCCCTTGGATATCGATATAACGAGACTTTACTGTAGATTCTTTTCTTACAGTAGGTGTTGAAATACCTGACATGTTTCGGCGTATACTTATAAAAAACTTCTTAAAACCTAAAAGTGTGTGTATCCAAATGAAATGAAAATACACACCAAAAAATCTTTTTGGGTGAATTTGTGAGGACCTCTGTGAAACTTTAACAGGTGCATTTATAGACCCTCGAGAGGCATTTAGAATGAAACACTTGTGAGGACCGGCCAAAACGTCCTCACTTGTTAAAAATGTCATCACTACATATGGTATAAAATGTTAGTGGTCCTCACAAGACAAGTCATATAAACACCCCACACACACACATATACACCCACGTAAAAGCTGCTGCATCTCAAGCAGAAACGAGGCAATGTGTTACCTATGAAAAAGAACATTACATTCATGGCATGGCATGTTAGCTCATTAGCGTTGCGACTGAATAGCGTCATGATGGCGGGTGGCGACGGTAGGGGGTGATTGTGGCGGTGGTAGGGGGCCTGCGACAAGTCGCACACAAACCGACACAAATATGTTATAAAACATAGCCGTGAGCACATATGTATGACAGTTCGCGTCAATGCGTGTGTGTGTGTGTGTGTGTGTGTGTGTGTGTGCGTGTGTGTGTGTGTGTGTGTGTGTGTGTGTGTGCGTGCGTGTGTGTGTGTGTGTGTGTGGGGCCATACAGTGTTCTGCCCATTGTGTCCTCATTTAATTAGATGGATCAGCCATTTTTCTCTCCGTGGAAATAAGATGAAAAAGTGGACTCCTGACCAATGAAGACCTTTGACTTCCAAAAATAAAACACACACACACACACACACACACACACACACACACACACACACACACACACACACACACACACACACACACACACACACACACACACACACCTTGTACATTGTCCGAGGCATGTGATTCCAACTAAAATAAGTCAAATAGTTTTCCGGATATTTTGTTGACTTATTATTATTACTATTGCCGCTGCTACATGTATTTTTTTTCTTTTTTTTTTTTCCCCTCAGCCTTCAACCACATCATCCAGTTCACGGTCCATCTCCATGACAACCTAGCAGAGCAGAAATGTTAATCAATCTGTCAGTCCTCAGGGATGCAACCCCCCCCCCCCCCTTTTTTTTTTGATTATTAGAAATGCGAAAAACTGCAAATGCACCGTGGATTCATTTCCTCCGCGGCTTTATTCTACCGATCACTTTGTTATGTACCACCTGCACAATCAAATGAGATTCCATGCAAGAGGTGACTACAAATAAAAAATGCCTTTACAAAAGGTAATAATGCAGAGTTTTGATTGACACCTCGAAAATAAATATCCCAAAGTATTCGGATCCTCTGCAAAACAAAGGAAGTCTTGAATAAGAGATCTTTGTCCACGTTCTACTGTAAATTATTACGCCCATATTTGACATACTGTGTGGAAATATGAAGAAACGCTTGTGAAACTGAAAGCAATAAGAATTATGAATAGACCTCCCCAAAACCACAAAAGACACCAATGCGAAAACACAGACTGACCTTTACTCTTTTTTTGCATAATGAATATTTTTATTTAACTCATATAAAAAAAAACAATGTAATTTAGGAATTAACTATTTTTTCTAATAAAAGAAGAGAGTAAATTCTATTACCAACATTACCAACTTAGTATTTGACTAATCGATTACAGTGATACCTTGGCTTACGAACTTTTCGGTTTAAGCACGTTACATTTATGAAAATTTTACCTTGGCATACGAACTATTTTTCGGGATACACACGTAGCAGCCACAATGAGTGATGTGTCGTTCGCGAACGAGCCCGTTCTCCTCACTAGAAAATGGCAGCCGACTGTTTTGTCCTCTATTCCCCGCCCCCAGTCTTCGGTTAAAGCCACGTGATTGGTCAAGAACGCAGCAGTGAGGGGTTGGGGGGTAGGGTTTACAGTTAGAGAGAGAGTGAGGCCGTTCTCCCAAAAACAAAATGGCGTCTTTGGTTAAAGCCACGTGATTGGTCAAGAACGCAGAAGTGGGGTGGGGGGGTTAAACATTAAAGAGACAGGCAGACGACAGAGAGAGAGTGAAAAAACATACACGAAAGGGAGACGACAGAACTTGAAACAAAAAAAGTGAAAAAAGAAACCAAAAGTGAAATGGTAAGAAAATGGATAGAAAACATTGAAATGTGGACTTGTTTCCACATACAGTAAAGTCTCGTTATATCGATATCGGATATATTGATAGTCCCGGTTATATCGATACTATTTCTATGCACGCACGGAGAAAATTACATGCAAACAGGGTCGGATATATCGATAGTCCCGGTTATATCGATATTTTTTCCGACTCCCTTGAATATCGATATAACGAAACTTTACTGTAGTTCAAAAGCAGAGTGTAGACTGGAAGGTTAAAATATCCCATCAATCAGGCTCAACAAATAACCCGTCTGTGCACTTGATGCAAAAAGCTATCAACCCAGCTAAACAGCACACAATTGATGAGGAACAAGGTAAAATTATCGCAGAGAAAGCACCTACAAGAGATCATTCCTCAAGATGGCGAAAGAAGAAGGCTACGTTCCTCATCAAGTGTTTAATGCTGATGAAATGCTAACTTTATTATATAGTACAGTTTATTTTTTAATTACAACACAATAGCACATTTATTATACATAAAATAAGGTATATTTTGTGTAGTTTTAAGGCTTAGAAAATTATATTTCATGGGGACCTGGGAACGGATTATTCTAATCTTAATGGTTTCTTATGAGAAATTCATTTTTGGGATACACACTTTTCGCCGTACACACTGTGTCTGGGAACCAATTAAGTCCGTAAGCCAAGGTATCACTGTACTATTAAGAGTGCTGATGGTGACAAGCGCCGTGACTTCACATCTCCATAAATCAAAACGCAAGCGGACGAACGCTTTCTTAACCCCCCCAATGAGGTGCAACGATTTCTTCTTGCCGCCGGCCGGGCCGCTCTCTCTTGTGTTAACAAGAACGGCTGACTGAGCGTCGTTTTAAGAGCTGTATGTGCCCCTCGCCGCCGCCACACCGCGCTGCAGTGACTCATCACATTTGATTCATGTTGTCTATTCCGGGCCACGCTTCCATTGCAAATTCTTCCTTCCTGCCACAGTCTGTTCTTATTTTCTTTTGAAAGGCAAGTAGCCACGGGAATGTTTGCAACTGCATGAAAAAAAGTCACTTATAAGTAGAGTAGAGAGAGTTACACAAAGTGCACACCTCCTCTACATTCTCAAAACATCCTCCACGAAAATTGACCAATCATGAGACCTGCAACCTTCACAGAAAGTCATTTTAAGAAGTACCGGTAACAGCATATGGCGCCATGAAATGCCGGGTTGTTTTCCGAAACTATCCAATTTTGATGTTGAGCAAATTGAGAGCATTTAACTCATTCACTGCCATTCACAAATGTATTCATGAATTGAAAATATGACGTAGAACGCCATTCCCGAATTTGTTTGGGTTTTTTTCATGCTGGGGTGCCATTATTGTAAAATTCTGTTAAAATTATGTGAAAATTATTGTAAAATTATGTTACAATTATGTTACAATTATGTTACAATTATGTTACAATTATGTTAGAATTGTTGTAAATTTATTCTAAAATTATTGTTCAATTATTGTCCAATTATTTTAAAATTATGTTAACATTATGTTAAAAGTAATGTTCAAATTATTGTAAAATTATAACATTTTAATATAATTATTGTAAAATTATGTTCAGATTGTGTACAAATTATTGTAAAATTATGATGAAATTAATACTATTGTAAAATTATTGTAAAATTATGTTCAGATTATGTGAAAATTATTGTACAATTATGTTACAATTATGTTAGAATTGTTGTAAATTTATTCTAAAATTATTGTTCGATTATTTTAAAATTATGTTAACTTTATGTTAAAAGTAATGTTCAAATTATTGTAAAATTATAACATTTTAATATAATTATTGTAAAATTATGTTCAGATTGTGTTCAAATTATTGTAAAATTATGATGAAATTAATACTATTGTAAAATTATTGTAAAATTGTTAAAATTATGTGAAAAATATTGTAAAATTATGTTACAATTATGTTAGAATTGTTGTAAATTTATTCTAAAATTATTGTTCGATTATTGTCCAATTATTTTAAAATTATGTTAACATTATGTTAAAAGTAATGTTCAAATTATTGTAAAATTATAACATTTTAATATAATTATTGTAAAATTATTGTAAAATTATGTTCAGATTGTGTTCAAATTATTGTAAAATTATGATGAAATTAATACTATTGTAAAATTATTGTAAAATTATGTTCATATTATGTGAAAATTATTGTAAAATTATGTTACAATTATGTTAGAATTGTTGTAAATTTATTCTAAAATTATTGTTTAATTATTGTCCAATTATTTTAAAATTATGTTAACATTATGTTAAAAGTAATGTTCAAATTATTGTAAAACTATAACATTTTAATATAATTATTGTAAAATTATTGTAAAATTATGTTCAGATTGTGTTCAAATTATTGTAAAATTATGATGAAATTAATACTATTGTAAAATTATTGTAAAATAATGTTAAAATTATGTGAAAATTATTGTAAAATTATGTTACAATTATGTTACAATTATGTTAGAATTGTTGTAAATTTATTCTAAAATTATTGTTCAATTATTGTCCAATTATTTTAAAATTATGTTAACATTATGTTAAAAGTAATGTTCAAATTATTGTAAAATTATAAGATTTTAATATAATTATTGTAAAATTATTGTAAAATTATGTTCAGATTGTGTACAAATTATTGTAAAATTATGATGAAATTAATACTATTGTAAAATTATTGTAAAATTATGTTCAGATTATGTGAAAATTATTGTAAAATTATGTTACAATTATGTTAGAATTGTTGTAAATTTATTCTAAAATTATTGTTCGATTATTTTAAAATTATGTTAACATTATGTTAAAAGTAATGTTCAAATTATTGTAAAATTATAACATTTTAATATAATTATTATAAAATTATTGTAAAATTATGTTCAGATTGTGTTCAAATTATTGTAAAATTATGATGAAATTAATACTATTGTAAAATTATTGTAAAATTATGTTAAAATTATGTGAAAATTATTGTAAAATTATGTTACAATTATGTTACAATTATGTTAGAATTGTTGTAAATTTATTCTAAAATTATTGTTCAATTATTGTCCAATTATTTTAAAATTATGTTAACATTATGTTAAAAGTAATGTTCAAATTATTGTAAAATTATAAGATTTTAATATAATTATTGTAAAATTATTGTAAAATTATGTTCAGATTGTGTACAAATTATTGTAAAATTATGATGAAATTAATACTATTGTAAAATTATTGTAAAATTATGTTCAGATTATGTGAAAATTATTGTAAAATTATGTTACAATTATGTTAGAATTGTTGTAAATTTATTCTAAAATTATTGTTCGATTATTTTAAAATTATGTTAACATTATGTTAAAAGTAATGTTCAAATTATTGTAAAATTATAACATTTTAATATAATTATTATAAAATTATTGTAAAATTATGTTCAGATTGTGTTCAAATTATTGTAAAATTATGATGAAATTAATACTATTGTAAAATTATTGTAAAATTATGTTAAAATTATGTGAAAATTATTGTAAAATTATGTTACAATTATGTTAGAATTGTTGTAAATTTATTCTAAAATTATTGTTCAATTATTGTCCAATTATTTTAAAATTATGTTAACATTATGTTAAAAGTAATGTTCAAATTATTGTAAAATTATAACATTTTCATATAATTATTGTAAAATTATGTTCAGATTGTGTTCAAATTATTGCAAAATTATGATGAAATTAATACTATTGTAAAATTATTGTAAAATTATGTTCAGATTATGTTGAAATTATTGTAAAATTATAATAAAATTAATACTATTGTAAAATTATTGTAAATTTATGTTCAAATTATTGTAAAATTATTGTAAATTTATGTTCAAATTACTGTAAAATTATGACACAATTTTAATATAATTATTGTCAAATTATTGTACCAGTATTGTTACATTCTTATTACATTAAATTATTAGTATTAGTATGATATGGTTATTAGATATGGTTATGAGTATTAGTCTGAGTACTAGTATGAGTATTACTATGAGTATTAGTATATAATAGTAATAGTAGTATTAGTAGTAGTATTATTAGTAGTAGTAGTATTATTATTATTATTATTATTATTATTATTATTATTATTATTATTATTATTATTACTAGTATTATTACTATTACTAGTATTATTATTATTACTACTATTATTATTATTATTACTACTATTATTACTACTACGACTATTACTACTACTACGACTACTGGCCCTGATTGCCCCATTCCAAGGTGATACCAGGGTGGATGTGAACTTCTGTGGGTCCTGCAATTTGAGTGAAAATGAAATTTTATTATTATTATTATTATTATTATTATTACTATTATTATTAGGATTTTTATTATTACGCTTATCCAACTCACCGTCAACAATTCTATTTCAGATCCCAAATTTTGGAATGTGCATATGTGCTACATTTGGTGGTGGTGAAGAACTCCAGCTTTCCCGCAAGAGATCAACTTAAAGGACGTCTCTTAGTGTCGACATGATTGCAAATTATTTTTTGCAACGTCTCAATTACAGCAAAAAAAAACAACAACTTTCATTCGTTTCCGGTTGCCACTAACTGCAGGACATCATATGCACGTAGTTAATTGTAAGGTTGGCTTCATATTATGATTACACAAATTCGCCTCCTCCATCCAACACCTGTGCACGTTCCCTGGCCCGCCTCATACGCTTATAATCACCTCTATCAGCCCAAAACGCATCCGGGGACGCTAACCGCGTCCATTTGTTTGCGCCTCATAATGTCTTTCTGCGCGCCTCAATCAGGCACCTGTGTGACACACACCTGCTGTCTCGCCGGCGCCAAAGACGAGAAGCGAGATGGAGGCCTTTTGTTTCCCCGCCCCGGTTGATAATCAGCGCATTGTTTCCAATCTTCCCGCACCATTTTTTTCAATATCCCATTTCCCCTTTTTTTCTCAGTCAAATCGCTGCTATCAATCAGGTGTGCGTTGGAGAGCGTGTGTGAGAGGAGGGAAACGCAGTGGTGGCGGCGTGTTGACTTCCTTGATGGAACCATTTCTAGCCTCAGGCCTCATTAGTCAAACTGCGAGAGGTGGGAAAAAAAAAGTGTGCGTGAATGTATGAGAGAGGGCTGTCGGGGACATCATTTACATCTTGTGAAACACGCAACGGAAACGTTCTCACACACTAATGAAACATAAATACTGGACCAGTATATTCGATGAAAGTACAGTAAAGTCTCGTTATATCGATATTCAAGGGAGTCCGAAAAAATATCGATATAACCGGGACTATCGATATAGCCGACCCTGTTTGCATGTAATTTTCTCCGTGCGTGCATAGAAATAGTATCGATATAACAGGGACTATCGATATATCCGATATCGATATAACGAGACTTTACTGTATTTCAGAATTTTGTTCATGGGCGCTTCACGAGTGTGTGTGAGAGTGCTTCACTTGTGTGTACGGCAGTGTTCCAATCCAGTGTGAGAATTCAGTTGTGTGACCGAGAGTGTTTTCCTTAGTGTTGCAGTGCAACCGGGGGGGTTTTCAGTCGTGTGTGAGTGAAATAAAATGAAGCTGTTTGTGAGTGAGGCTTTAAATTGTGAGTGTGAGAGTGAAATAAAAGTGTGAACGATAAAGGACTAAGTGAAAAAAAAATCTGCGATTTTGAGGGTGACAGTGTAGTACATTGTGGGTAATATATGAGAGAACGTTTCGGTATTATAATGTGAACGTAAGCACGCAAGTGTTGCAGTTGTGCGCATGAGAATGCTTGGGTGATTTGGTAGTCTTGAGTCATCCATCTGAGATCAGTGTAAGTGAGGGGAAAAGTATTGCTTTTACTTGAGATCTTTTTGAAAGTGTTCAAATATTTCAATGAGTTTCAAATGTGTGAGAGCGTTTCAGTAGTGCGTGTGGTTCATTCGTCAACTTGACAGCATTTTCCTAAAGTACCGTTTGAACGTGATGTGAGATCGTTTCAATAGTCTGAGTTTTGACAGTGCGCATGTCAACCAAATTCTGCTCCTGCTGACAGAACGAGATCTGATCATAGTTAGCGAAATATGATTTAATTTAAAATTTGACACATCTACTCGGAAAAATGTAACACCCATTGTTGCATGTTCTTGCACACACTCGCAACCACAGACACATACATGGATGGCTAGATAGCTAGCTAGATATATGGCTTGATAGATAGCTAGACAGATAGCTAAATAGCTAGAAAACTAAAAAGCTAAATAGCTAGAAAGCTAGTTACGATACATAGATAGCTCAGATAGCTAGATAGATAGCTAGGTACAGTATATAGATAGCTATATAGTTAGCTACATAGCTAGCTAGATAGATAGCTAGAAAGATAGCTAGGTATAGAGATAGCTACGTATATAGCTAACTAGATAGCTAGCTAGATAGCTAGTTAGATAGATAGATAGATAGATAGCTAATTAGATAGCTAGCTAGCTAATTAGTTAGATAGATAGATAGATAGATAGCTAATTAGATAGCTAGCTAGCTAATTAGATAGCTAGCTAGCTAGCTAATTAGATAGCTAGCTATCTAGCTAATTAGATAGATAGCTAGCTAGCTAATTAGATAGATAGATAGATAGATAGATAGATAGATAGATAGATAGATAGATAGATAGATAGATAGATAGATAGATAGATATCAGAATCAGAATCAGAATACCTTTATTCGTCCCGCAATGGGGAAATTTGATAGATGGCAAGCTAGATAGATAGATAGATAGATAGATAGATAGCTAATTAGATAGCTAGCTAGCTAATTAGATAGATAGCTAGCTATCTAGCTAATTAGATAGCTAGCTAGCTAGCTAATTAGATAGATAGATAGATAGATAGATAGATAGATAGATAGATAGATAGATAGATAGATAGATAGATAGATAGATAGATAGATAGATAGATAGATAGATAGATAGATGGCAAGCTAGATAGCTAGCTAGCTAGCTAGCTAGCTAATTAGATAGATAGATAGATAGATAGATAGATAGATAGATAGATAGATAGATAGCTAGATAGCTAGCTAATTAGATAGCTAGCTAGCTAGCTAATTAGATAGATAGATAGATAGATAGATAGATAGATAGATAGATAGATAGATAGATAGATAGATAGATAGATAGATAGATGGCAAGCTAGATAGATAGCTAGCTAGCTAGCTAATTAGATAGATAGATAGATAGATAGATAGATAGATAGATAGATAGATAGATAGATAGATAGATAGATAGATAGATAGATAGATAGATGGCAAGCTAGATAGATAGCTAGCTAGCTAGCTAATTAGATAGCTAGCTAGCTAGCTAGCTAATTAGAGAGATAGCTGGCTAGCTAGCTAATTAGAGAGATAGATAGATAGATAGATAGATAGATAGATAGATAGATAGATAGATAGATAGATAGATAGATAGATAGATAGATAGATAGATAGATAGATAGATAGATAGATAGATAGATAGATAGATAGATAGATAGATAGATAGATAGATAGATAGATAGATAGATAGATAGATAGATAGATAGATAGATAGATAGATAGATAGATAGATAGATAGATAGATAGATAGGCCGTGAAATCCAGGTCCAGAGAAAAGAGCCACATGTTTTTGTTAATAGATGTGCCACGCAGCTCAGATGACGATTTTGGCAAGACCTCCGAGACGTAGCGAGAGTTCATCTTATTAGACAGGTGGAAAGTCTCGTCGTGGCAGGTGAGAGCATCGACTGTATCACAGTGGCGCGTTACCAGCTGTCAAATGTGACGGCTACGCACGTGTGTTTTGGGCGAGGGAGCCATCATGAACCCATTAAAAAGAAACAGCGGCGAAGATGCGACTCTCCGAGGCCGACATGAAACAGGAGGAAAAGAGCTCTTTGATCACTTCCTACCTGTCAGTCCGCCTTCCGCAGGGACCGCTAGTTACCCGGATACACTTTGGGAGGGGGAAGGTGAGGGAAGACAAGTAGCGCCGCAATGAGTGTCGGCAAGCAGATTCAGTCCCCTAAGGAGGTACATAACCATGGCGACCGGTAGAGCTAGCAAAGCGCGGGTTTATTATGCTATTGCATTTAGACATCTGTGACAGAGATGCTTGCTATGGTTCTCAGTCGCATTCTTTGCACTGAAGGAGCTAGCCTTGAGTTCTCCTGCAGAATTCTCCAATCGATCAAGCCAATCAGAAGTGATCGGCTTGATTGATTAAGATTGCAAATATGGTCTGCGGTGCTTAAAACAAGCGTAAAGGTTTTGACTTTCAGGGTTTTCATTATGAACTATTTGGAGGGACGGTGGTTGGAGGGGTTTGGAGAAGTAGATGTTGTTAGCATGTGTAAACTAGGGGCATGTATTCCCCTGTAGAACTCATTGACTGACATTGACGGCGACAATGATATTTTTTAGGTACAGTAAAGTCTCGTTATATCGATATCGGTTATATCGATAGTACTGCTTATTACGATACTATTTCTATGAACGCAAGGAGAAAATTTACATGCCGCAGGATCGGATATATCGATAGTCCGGTTATATCGATATTTTTTCCGACTCCCGACAATATCAATATAACGAGACTTTACTGTATATTCTTGACTCTGCATATAAACGAGTTAAGGTCAAGACAAATGACTCATGACTCACTGAAAGTGTCAAATGAAGTTTCAAGTGATGGAATTAGAATTATTGAAGGACGAGGAGATCTTACTCGGCTAGAAAAAAAATCTATTTTTGATCATTTTAGGAAACTGTGACGAGACAAACAGACTGACCGATCTATAGGCAGTAGTAAAACCTGCATCCCGATCTGTATAACGTTTGACTATGTTTGTCATGGTTTTGCTTTGTCTGGGATTTGTGTTTCAGCGGCAGCTGGAATGGCGGACGTGCCTCTGCACCTGTGTCCGGTTTTGAATGAAGCCTTTTCCGAGTATTTAAGGACTGCCAAATTGCCATACCTCTGTCAGATTATTGACCTTGCTTGCCATTTATAGCTAGACAGATAGCTAGACAGATAGCTAAATAGCTAGAAAGCTAAATAGCTGGAAAGCTAAATAGCTAGAAAGCTAAAAAGCTATATAGCTGGAAAGCTAAATAGCTGGAAAGCTAGTTACGATATACGATTAAGGGTTGTTTGAGACCTTGATATCTTGTTTATAGTCGTTTTGCTCGCCGTTAGCCGACGTCAGTTCACGGCGACGTCAGTACGGCAACGTCAGTACGTGCTGATGTCCGTTCCCCCTGACGTCCGTTCCCCCTGACGTCCGTTCCCCCTGACGTCCGTTCGCCAACGTCAGTTCCTCGACGTCAGTTCCCCGATGACTAAATAAAACCTTTTCATTGATGAACCTGACAATGTTACCCACCATTAGTCCACCATTTTCTAACGCGGAAAGCAAACCAAACCCTAGCAATCGGGACTTAGTACCACCCTGGTCGGGTTCCTGTTTACTCTTTAGTTTTTGACAAGCTTTCATCAGTAAAACTAACCTCTGTCATCTTTATGCGTTGGTTCAAGCAGGGGAATGACACGACGCAACAAATTCAGACATGGTTTCATTTCACTTAGTGGTCATGGCAACCGACAAACTCCCGACTCCAGTTGGTCACAGTGGCCGATGGCAATTTGCACCGTTTAAAAGTGTATTAGCTTTTCTACATCTTTGCCAAACACCCATGACACCTCTGTAACTACTTTTGAAGCGCCACCGTTAGCATACATCACGCTGTCAATTTAAAGAACCCCCCCGGTCGTGTTTATTCCAACATGAGTCCATTTGTATATTTGTGAAAGGAGGATTAAAAGTGCTGCGGATGGAGTCGACGCGCGGGCCGAGATGCCATGCGACGTTTTTTATTTATTTATTTTTTTGTACGTGCGAAGTCTTTTGACGGGGGCTCGCATAATGTCATCATCTGTGTCGAGCTCCACATCACAGCGTCAGATCTGGCTCCCCCACATCAAAGTCCCACTCGCCAATCAAGAAGACCACCCCGCAGTCCAAACCACTGCCGCTCTCATATTGGCGACGAGGCGGACCAATACCTTCAGTCGGCGAACAGCGTGGGATCAAAACAAACAAATCTTTCTCCTCGCTAAAGATAACAAGGCTGTATGTCGACGTCCGCCATAATGCGTTCTCCCTGACAACATGAATGCAGTTTGTCCGCAGTGATGGAAGATTCTCTGCTGAAAGCTTGTCATTACAATGAATGTGACAAATGACTGCATGTCAGAAGAGTCTGAACACATGTTGAATTATCGCTGAGTTATTAAACCCACAAAAGGATTGATGAAAAGATTTCTTTAGACGTCATCTGTATTTCTTTGTGAAGGTCTTTCGCCCCTCATCTGAAAAGCTTCGTCAGCGAACTAAATTACCAGATAACAGAGCGAATGGGGCAATCAGGGCCAGTCATAGACCATAATCAGAAAGTAAAAAAGAAGTAATCAGATTAGCTTCAGGGAGTAGTCCATTGCTGCCCCCAAACTTAAAACAGGGACCTATCAAAGTCGACGTCTGGCACCGCCACCTCTGTCCATTAGGGGTATATATAAGGCCAGAGCTATCAGCACAATTTTAGTTCGCTGACGAAGCTTTTTGGATTTGATTTGAAAAAAATCTTTTTTTTTTTCATGAAGTTGTCGGTCACCCGGGCCCAGACGTTTTGAAAGTTGTACGCCGGATGGAAAAGTTGTATGCCCCGGGCCTCCGGGTAGACGTTATTTCAAACACTGATAAAAGTTTTCCAAATATAAACAGTGTCTGAAACTCATGACGATAGTTAGTGGACACCCGGACAGAAAACTCTGAAAAGTTGCCTACCCGGCCATAAAGTGGCAGGCAACTTTATGGCCGGGTAGGCAACTTTTCAGAGTTTTCTGCCCATTTTTCACAACTTGAAACGACTAATGGGAAAAAAAACATTGCTGCAAAGTATAAAGGATTATTTAAATTACGGAACTACCGACCACAAATGCTCCCTTACTTAATTTATTGTAAATATCCCTTTCTGAAGATTTTGCTCCAGTTGTGGTTTCTCGTCATGGTGCACAATGAAATGTTTGCATTTCGTTGCCTGCTCAAAACTATGTGGACTCCTCTTTCTAAGCAGCTTTCTAAAAGTCTCAAGTACACTATTCAGTCAGGGTGTAGTCCGAAGCAGGCTTTTGATTGGCTGACGGTGCCGAGTATGCAAATTGCCAAACGAACGTTCGTTGGCAGAAAATGAAGGCTTTTGGGTGCGCCTTATACACCAGAAAATACGGTACCAGTACATGCCCAAACTATCACAATACAAACAGAAATAAAAATAATCCAAATGGTCTATAAAGTCCAAATGTACTATCCCAATGAATGCCGTAACTCCTTTTATTTACCACAACACTTTGTACAACAGAAATAAAATACACAAAATAATCTACAGCCAGAAATGTGAGAGTAAGTGCAGGCCGGGAAGACTAGAGGGGCTGACAGGTGTGGGAGATGAATGTACAGCACAGTTAAAATGTCTGTGTGTGAGTATGTCTTAAGGCAAGGTGTTCACAGACTTATCAAAGCGAGTCCCATATTTTACTGTCGAAAAAAAAAAAAAAACTCAACGCTCTACCGAGCAAAAATTATGATGGTACAGTTTCATTTTCCTCACAAACTGAGTTACTCGGTGTTCCACACTCGGATAAAATGATTGGTATGCTTCTGTCAATGAAAGAGAGAAAAAAAGAACATTGCTCATAGAAATACTATAGAATTGAAAGTAGTAAAAATAAATTTAAAATTAAAAATAAAAAACAGGAAAAAATTACGAGTGAAAATAAGGTATAAGCGAGTTCAAAAGAATAATGGGGGGAAAAAAAGTAGTCCTAGAAAATAATGTTAAAGGACAACCGACACCATTTTTTTTGTTTCCGAACTGACATCAGAAAAAACGTTTTATAGCATCTAAAATACCCAAAACACGCAGGGTGATATTTTTAGTCAAATGCAAAATACCAATAAAAGTGACTAAAAGTGTCCAAAAACCACTTCAAAATGAAACCGGAAATGCCCAGTTTCAGAAGGTCCCGCCCCCTTATTCGTGACATCACGCCAAGACGTCTTGCCTTGCTCGAGAATCAAAACAATGGCTTCAGATTCGGATTAGATGCTTTCATGTTACTCATCCAGTTATGAGTATGATTCAAAAAGTTCTGAAGAGGAAAGCATAAATGTTTGCAATCGATTAAAGAAGTCCTCCCGTATCAATTCGAGCCGCCAAGACTCCGATGTAGCGTCCCAGAAAACGCACAAGATGGCGCACAAGCTCCATTGGAAATGGGCTGATTTGTCTGCTGGGAATTTGTGTCAACTAGTATCAAATAGTAGTCTTGGTGCAACACACAACGATTCACCATCGCGTTATTTATGTGTTTTCCTTCTAATGTTCTTCTAAAAGTTTTCAGACGAAAAAAAGTACCCAAAATGCATTGTGTGTCGCTTTCTCGGTCAGGGGCGTTCCTTCCGTGACGTCACGTCAGGCATCGTCACTAACTCGAAAACAAGACTTCCTGAATATTCAGGAAAATAATAAACGTAAACGTAAACTATAGCTATATGCGGTGGAATTTTTATAAAATACACTCAGTAGAAGTCATTTGAAGTGATTTTACAAATTATGGACACAACTTGTCCGGAGGCATCGGTTGTCCTGTAAATGTCTAACTGGCTACCTAGCTGGCTACCTAGTTAGCTAGTTATTTGAAATGTATTTGCTATTTATTATCTATTAGCTAGCTATTAGCTGTCTGGCTCGCTGGCTAGCTATCTACTTAGCTATCTATTAGCTATATAGCTATCTATCTAGAAGGCTAGCTATCTATGAGATATCTATTAGCTAGCTGGCTAGCTTTATAGCTATTGCAGCTACTTTCGGGTTGAGTGAACGCTGGCGCATGTGGCTGCCGCTGCTCACCCACAGAAAAACATATCCCGTGACTGTAAAGTGACCTTGAGAGTTTTGAAAAGCGCTTATACATGAAGTGTAATATAATAATATGTATACATTTCCACACTTTCATTTGTATTCAGGAAGCCGGGCTGACTTTTTATTTGAAATTAAATTACAGTGTCAATTCCATCAATCCAAAATATTTTACACGTGGCTAGCCACAATGCAGGATTTGCATAATGAAGTAAAATATGGGCTAAACGGATCCAAATCACAGGAGCTGGGGGATGAGAGTAGGGGGGGGGGGGGCGGTCTGTGGGGAGGAAGGAGGGGTTTGCGCAGGCTAGCAATGAGACTGGTACGCGCTGCATACCAATCGGCTTCCGACACCTACAGTAAAGCTCATTAGGGCCGCAAAACACACAAGCACTCAATCAAACCCGCGGACACGCCCTCTCCGTCAGGATGCAAGCGGCGTACATGAACCCAAACCGAATGACTCATGCTGAGTAACATGTGCACGACGAACCCCAGCGCACATATTTTCCGATTTTGCCGCTCTTTGATGGATGTTGAAATGCTTTCATGTGAAAAGAAATAGCTGCTCGGCCATATTAGAGAGCTGCCTTCAAACTGACAACCAAGGCATCAAAAGGGAGAAGCCTGGAAGGCCGCTACTTATGCTAGTTCACGGCTACGAAATGATCGCGGGACTGAACGCATGCGAGAGGGCCACTGCTGATAGGATGTTACATACCATCATCCCATTTCCAACGGAGCTTGGGCGCCATCTTGTGCATTTTCTGGGACGCGACATTGGAGTCCAGACGCCTCAAAATGAGACGGAAGTACTTCTTTAATCGATTGCAAATATTTATGCTTTCCTCTTCAGAAGTATTTGAATCATATTCATAACTGGGTGTGTAACAAGAAAGTATCTTCTGCGAATCTGAAATCATTGTTTTGATTCGCAAAGACGTCCTGGCGTGACGTCACGAACAAGGAGGCGGGACCGTCTGAAACTCGCCATTTCCGAGGTCATTTTGAAGTAGTTTTGGGACACTTCAACTCATTTTTATTGGTGTTTTGCATTTGACTAAAAAATATCAGCCTTCATTTTTGGGTATTTTAGATGCTATAAAACGTTTTTCTGATATCAGTTAGAAAACAAAAAAATGGTGTCGGTTGTCCTTTAAAGGAGAAGTCAAACCACAAAATTTATTTACAATCATTAATTTTATCCATACATGCATGACTAAAAAACATCAGCTTGCGTGTTTTGGGTATTTTAGATGCTATAAAACGTTTTTTTTTCTGATATCAGTTAGAAAACAAAAAAATGGTGTCGGTTGTCCTTTAAAGGAGAAGTCAAACCACAAAATTTATTTATAATCATTAATTTTATCCATCCATGCATGACTAAAAAACATCAGCTTGTGTGTTTTGGGTATTTTAGATGCTATAAAACGTTTTTCTGATGTCAGTTAGGAAACAAAAAAAATGGTGTCGGTTGTCCTTTAAAGGAGAAGTCAAACCACAAAATTGATTTACAATAATTAATTTTATCCATCCATCCATGACTAAAAAACATCAGCTTGCGTGTTTTGGGTATTTTAGATGCTATAAAACGTTTTTCTGATGTCAGTTAGAAAACAAAAAAATAGTGTCGGTTGTCCTTGAAGCAAATTGCTTTTTTGGAATTGCGATGCGTGCGAGTATTTGGGTTTTTAGTCAGTGGACCTGAAATGACATCGGAAATCAAATATCCACCCGTCATTATGTTTTATTAGGCCCCAAGATGGCAGAAGATTTTTTAATATATTTATTTTTTTGAAAAAAATCCCTAATACTGCGGCAAAGAGCAGCCGAATCCCAAAGTGGACTTGTCAATGAAGTGTGCTGCCTTTCATCTTGTTGACAAATCAACTGTGAGAAGCACTTCTCCCAGATTGGAAGTTGCGGCAAAGAAGCAGCGAAGAGGCTGTGCTGTGTAGAGCTTCACATCAGTAAGCTGAAGGATGAAAAACCTTCTCTGATGCTGATCCCGAGCAGCACCGACAGAGTTCTGATCCTTCTCAAACAGACAGACTCCTTAACACGCCATGTTGGGTGTCAAGCTAACCCATGTCAAGCGGCGCTAGCTCTCTCGCTAACCATTTGAGGTCTTTGCATGTTAGTACTTCTGCTATGGGGGTAAACATTTGCAAACGCAAGTGACAGGAAGTAAGCAGCAAAATGTAACTTCAGGTTGTGTTGTGCCCATGGGAGATCATTAACTCATTCACTGCCAAACACGTGCAAAAATGTGTCCATTCCAGTGCCAGGGTTTTTATCATTGTCACTCGAATTCCAGAACCAACAAAATATTGAGTTTTAGGACTACATAAACATTCAATGCAGTGTAAGAAGAATTAGACTCTCTTCTTTCATCAGAAAAAAAAAGAGTTTTTTTATATTATTGACTAAAAATTTCTACTTAAAGTATTTGCTATCTATTTGCTATCTATTAGCGGGCTCGTTTGCTATCGAGCTAGATATCTATTAGCTATATAACTGGCTACCCAACTATTAGCTATATATTAGCTAGCTTACAGCTGGCTAGCCAGCTATTAGCTAGCTAGCTTTCTATCTATTCGAATTATTCCGGGTTGAGTGAACGCTGGCGCATGTGGTTGCCGCTGCTCACACACAAATAACTTATCCTGTGACTGTAAAGTGACCTGATTGAGTTTTGAAAGGTGGTTATAAATGAGATGTATTATTGTTATTATTATTATTATTATTATTATTATTATTATTATTATTATTATGGTGATGATGATGATGATGAAATGCTGCCCCCTTGTGCAAGGGAAAAACATTGCCGGAGGCCATAACCAGCGCTTTATCGGCACCCAAGCGAAAAAAAAAAAACAAGACCTGAACAAATTTGGGAATGGCGTTCTACCTCATATTTTCAATTTCGAATAATTTCGTGAATGGCAGTGAATTAGTTAAAAAAAGTAATTTGACTATAATTTCTTGAAACCGCAAATTGTTTGCTTGCATTTTTCATCCTGTCAGAATGTAATACCGACTCATGTATACTGACTTAATTATTATTATTATTATTATTATTATTATTATTAATAATATCATCAATATCATAATCAGTGCTGTATGACGTGCATGTGTCAATCAATCAGGTCAAATCGCCACTATAAATAATCCTTGATGGTGCAACCCGTCCCTCAAGCTTTCTTCAAATTGGTTCAATAAGAATTCATCACTGAATTCTATTCTTGCTGATCAGCAAAGCTCACTTCCAGCACTTTGCGGTGATCAATTATTAAAATCATCTTCTACGCATCAAAAAAAAAGAAAGAATAAATAAATAAAGGGAAATTTATCCTACAGGGGATGACTTTTGAGAGGCAATTTTTCATCCTAGCAGCCTTTAAGCATTTCTTATTAAAATACATTATTGTTGCGGTGGATTTATTTATGCAACGTGATAGCTCATTAGTCAGATTAATGCAATGCGCTCTCCCCTCTCGCCGCAACCGACGGCCCGCAAAGTGAGGGAGGCTGTGTTGTTGTGTAAATAAATGACACGCGCAAGCTAAAGTTTAGGTCTCACGAGTTGCTCGAAACAACAGCTTTTTAATATGCATCGGATTTTTTTTTTTAAGGACAACCGACACTATTTTTTTGTAATTGACATCAAAAAAACGTTTTGTAGCATCTAAAATACCCAAAACACGCAGGCTGATATTTTTAGTCAAATGCAAAACACCAATAAGAATGACTTAAAGTGTACAAAAAAATTGAGCTGCGAATTGGGCATTTTCAGAAAGTCCCGCCCCCTTGTTCGTGACGTCACGCCAAGACATCTTGCATTGCTGGAGAATCAAAACAATGGCTTCAGATTCAGAGAATATGCTTTCTTGTTACACATCCAGTTATGAATATGATTCAAATAGTTCTGAAGAGGAAAGCATACATGTTTGCAATCGATTAAATAATTTATTCCGTGTCATTTTGAGGCATTAGGGGTGGGAAATGTCGCACCCAAAAAAGGCAGAACATGGCGACAAAGCTGTGTAAGGAATTAATCATCCCGTTTCCACAGGCTAATTAATTCCTTATATAGAGCTTTGTCGCCCTCTTCTGCCTCATTGTGGTCCTACACGATGTTTTGAGACCAAAGTACAGCAACATGCATTGACGTGATGGAAGGACTGCTACAATGTGTCATTTTTTTTTTCGGTCAGGGGCGTTCCTTCAGTGACGTCACGTACGGACTCGTCACCAACTCAAAAACAAGACTTCCTGAATATTCAGCACGAGTCTTAAAACGTAAAATATAGTTATATGCGGTGGAATCTTTGTAAAATACGCTCAGTAGAAGTCATTTGAAGCCATTTTACAAATTATGGACACAACTTGTCCGGAGACGTCGGTTGTCCTTTAAACCTGCGGAGGCTCGGAACACAGAACGGATGAGCTTCAATCTCTAAGGTTTCAACGACCGAAGCCTTTTTGCAGCCTGGCTCTTTAAATAAAGTTCCATGTTGTGCTACTTCCACGTAGCTTTTCCGTCGGTTTGCATCTGATTTGAATCGAAGCAACAAACAAAGAGGCGAGTGTCAAAAAGTCTTGATTGAAAAGATGGTGTAAACATGTATGTGTAGTGTCAGGTGTCAAACAGGAGGGATGAACACGTGCGATTCATCACCTCAATCTCAGCGAGCCTTTTGACATAGAACGGCGGGTGAGCACTTTCATATGATAATTTATGATAATATGTGTATACATATCAGAAATAGCAGCGGTTCTAACGGGGGGTGTAGAATTCACTAGCACTTGTCATTGAGTCATATAAAATGATGATATTTAGGGTGATGATGATGATTATTATTATCATCATCATTACTATTATCATCATCATCATTACTATTATTATTACTATTATTATTATTATTAATACAATTAGAATCAAAACATTATTGTAATGTATTGTACCTTCATTCATGTGATTTTTATTATTAGTGTTATCATTAACAATAATAATACTAATAATAATAATAATACTTGTATCATAATTAGTGTTATTTGTATGGTTATCATCATCATTATTATGATCATTATTATCATCGTTATTATTATCATTATGATGTCATTATTATGATTGTCATTATTGTTATTACAATGAATAATACCATTAGTATCTCAAGTTGTATTGTAAAGTATTGTATCATCAGTTGTGTGATTTTTATTCTTAGTGTTGTTAGGATATTTTTTTGTATTATTTTCATTTAAAATTATAATACCACGAGTATCATTATGAGTGTTATTTTTATTATTCGTGGTATTACGATTATTATTATGATTATTAATATGATTATTATTATGATTATTTATGGTTATTATTGTTGGTTATTATTGATTGTTATTATTTATTATTATTAATTATTATTATTATTATTATTATTATTATTATTATTATTATTATGATTATATTATTATGATGATTATGATTATTATTATGATTCTTAGTATTATTTATATTACAGTAAAGTCTCATTATATCGATATCGGATATATCGATAGTCCCGGTTATATCGATATTTTTTCGGACTTCCTTGAATATCGATATAACGAGACTTTACTGTACTTATATTACTTGTACTACTACTACTACTACTACTACGATTATTACGACTAATTATTATTATTATTATTACTTATATTACTTCTATTACTACTATTAATAATAATAATAATAATAATAATAATAATAACTAATAATAATTATTATTATTATTATTATTATTATTATTATTATTGTTATCCATGAATGTTGAATTGCCTCCCTGCCTCCTGTTCAAAATAGGACACACCTTCTCTCCCGGGGAAAAATGTTGCGCTTCTCTATTTGACAAAGTACTTACACTCCAAAGCCTTTTATATTGGAAGTGTCTCCTTGCCACTTTACGTAAAAGGTGGCAGGGTAAACATTCTAATAGTGCTGCACGACCCAACCCGAGAAATGATGAAAATTCATTTGCCGGGCTCTGATTATAGATGATGATTACCAGCGCGTCGACAAATATTTGTCATGTCAACGGCTGCATCTACGAGCTTTCCGACCACCATGTTTAAATCATCACTCTTACGTTTTATTTTGAAAAAAAAAAAAAAAAAAATGAAGGTTGACTGAATCACTTTTGCATGTCATCTCTTTTCTTGCCCGCCAAGATTTTGTCCTGTCATCCCCGTTTTCCTGCCGCTCCGTTGAGACAAAAATGTGATTATTTATCCTGGCTGACACCAACATCACACGTATGCGCACGCAACATCTGCGTGTGTACACACACACACACACGAAAGGGAGACGACAGAGCTTGAAACAAAAAAACAAAAGTGACATGGTGAGAAAATGGATAGAAAAGAGTGAAATTTGGACTTGTTTCAACTTTGATAGTTCAAAAGCAGAGTGTAGAATGGAAGGTTAAAATATCCCGTTAATCAGGCTCCACAAATAACCCACACAAGCCATCTGTACACTTGATGCAAAAAGCTATCAACCCAGCTAAATAGAACACAATTGATGAGGAACTAGGTAAAATTATCGCAGAGAAAGCACCTGCAAGGGATCATTCCTCAAGATGGTGAAAGAAGAAAGGCTATGTTCCTCATCAAGTGTTTAATGCTGATGAAAGCGGCCACTCCATTGCATCAAGCCATCAACGACCATCACAAAGGTAAATAAAACGACTTTACTATATAGTAGTTTATTTCTTTATTTATAATACCATATCACATTTATTATACATAAAATATGGCATATTTTACGTCGTTTTAAGGCTTAGAAAATTAGAAAGTAGAAAATTCTGTTTGGTGGGGACCTAGGAACGGATTATTCTCATTTTAATGGTTTCCTATGGGAAATTATTTTTTAGGATACACACTTTTCACCTTACACACTGTCTGGGAACCAATTAAGTTCGTAAGCCATCGCTGTATCACTGTATTTTGTATGCTGTTTTGCCTTTGGACTTCATTATATTCACTGTTTTTACTTCTTTTGACAATCAAAATTAATTGAGAGTCGGAACAAATAGAAAGTTCATCCCAGTCATTCAGCAAGCCAGAGCCAGATGGACGGGTCTTACAATGTAACCCCCCCCCCACACACCATCACCACCACTGACATTCAAATTCAATACATGACCTCTCACCCGGAGACTTTTTAAAAAGTCTGCAGGCAAAGATCAGCTCGATTTTGGCTGTGGCCAATGACAGACAGTCCAGCCAAGTAGGGAGCGCGACAGGTTGCCCCCATGCGAACCGCAAAGCTTTGGTCTGCCTGCAGGGGAGGGGGTAAAAACCTGTGAAGCTGGCAGAATGAAGAGCAAGCGGAGTCACTTTCATTTGAAAATGGGTCCTTTCAAAAGCCTGAAAATGTTGCCCTGGCGTGCGTCGCGGGCGATAACAGGAGGGCGGCTGTGATAATAGCGCTGCTTTATGTTGTCGGAATCGGATTGAGGACAGACTGAATTTGGACAAGGCCTGGGAGGAAATTTCGCGATGTATAATAAAGCGAAATTGTTCATTGGTTTGATTAGCTATCTAGCTGGATGGCTGGCTATCTATTAGCTATATGGCTATCTAGCTGGCTAGCTTTCTAGCTAGCTATCTATAAGCTATTTATAATAATACATGACATTTTAAGCGCCTTTCAAAGCTCTCAAGGACACTTAACAGTCACAGACAAGCATGGGTACTATAATAAATAAAATACAATAAGAAAGAGAATGCAATAAATAAAATACAATCATAAATAGGAACAAGAGAGAGAGCTACACAGAAAATGCTATTTTAAATAGGTGGGTTTTAAGATGGGAAGAGAATCACCATTATGAATGCTGGTTAGCTATCTAGCTAAGTATCTATTACCTATCTAGCTGGCTAGCTATCTCGCTAGTTATTTGTTTTTTATCTGCTATTTATTATCTATTAGCTATCTCTTAGCTGTCTGGCTGGCTATCTAGCTAGCTATTAGCTGTATGGCTCGATGGCTAGCTATCTAGCTATATATCTATTAGCTATATGGCTATCTATCTAGATGACGAGCTATCTATGAGCTTTCTATTAGCTAGCTGGCTTGCTTTCTATCTATCTAAATGAAATGTATTATTATTATTATTATTATTATTATTATTATTATTATCATTATTATTATTATTCTGGCTGGGTATCTAGGTAGCTATTGGCTGTATGGCTCGCTGGCTATCTATCTAGATGGCTAGCTATCTATGAGCTAGCTGGCTAGCTTTCTATCTATTTGAGTTACTTCCGGGTTGAGTGAACGCTGGCGCTTGAGGCTGCCGCTGCTCACCCACAGAAAAACTTAACCCGTGACTGTAAAGTGACCTTGAGAGTTTTGAAAGGCGCTTATAAATGAAATGTATTATTATTATTATTATTATTATTAATCGTTACCCAAGCAAGAAAAAACAAAACCCGAACTAATTCGGGAATGGCGCTCTGTCATATTTTCAATTCATGAATACATTCATGAATGGCAGTGAATAAGTTGAACAAAATAAATTAAATAAAATGTGGGAGAAAAAAAAATATTTTATATATTCGACAAAGTAATAATTTCCCCCTCACGTAGATCCTGGCAAGGGACAATTGGCTTTTATAATTTGGCATTTATCAACATTCGGAAGGATTCTAATTCCACTCTTCGGATATCTTATTTATATTTGTTTCTTCACCATTTGAAGTACAGTAAAGTCTCGTTATATCGATATCGGATATATCGATAGTCCCGGTTATATCGATACTATTTCTATGCACGCACTGAGAAAATTACATGCAAACAGGGTCGGATATATCGATAGTCCCGGTTATATCGATATTTTTTCGGACTCCCTTGAATATCGATATAACGAGACTTTACTGTATAAAAAAAAATCGAATTATATCCTTTGAACCATGTCATAGCAAAGTGACAGCTGTGTACCACATGTTCTTTTTTAGACAAAAGCAGCTCCAAATTTAACTGGATGGTGGTCACGGATCACAGTCCACAGATTTTCTGATTAATGGCACCCAAGTGAGACAAAACTAGCGACGACACAAGGAGCCGTGTTGTTCTCTCAATGAGACTAATTGCTGCTATCATTTTCGGGTTTTTTTGGGCCTTTTGTTTCCATGTGGACTTATTTTGGAGTTGTTTGAATGAGCTCATTTGGCGACGGTCTCTATGCGAACAAGAAGCTGAATAAAAGATCTTCAAGAGTAGAAGGCCTGCTTTGCATATGAGAAGCTATTCTTCTGTAGACTGCTCGAAAATCATCTCTCAATTTGCATTAACGTTTACACCATGTAGTGCATGACACCTGTTTGCAGATTAAAAGACACGGCTTTGACCGTAAATGTGTCTGACCCGTTTTCTTTGCGCGCATACCATATCTTGAGGTTGGATGTTTACACGCAAGCAAGCGGTCAGCGTGAATGAAGGTGCATGTTCCATGTGCTCCGTTTAGCATCAAAAACCGCAAAGCGTTTAAAGATAATTAACTCAAACCTCTTCTGAGCCTTAGTCCCCTCATCCTTCCAGTATTTATTCATGAAGAACCAAAGAATTACGCTGTCATCAAGGTTGCCGTAGCGACCAGATTAACTGAGAACAAATGAAGACCAAAACGGAGACGTCGGTTGTCCTTTAAATGTATAAAGAAGAATTTTCAAGTTGATTCTATATTTGACCGGGAGCCAGTGGAGCTTTTGGAGAACGGGGGTGATGTGGTGAAAGGATGAGGTTCTGGTGATGATCCGGGCCAGAGAATTATGGACGAGTTGAAGTTTGTGGAGAGGTTTCTGAGGGACACGAGTATGCAAATTGCCAAACGAACGTTTGAGTATGCAAACGAATGTTTTTTTTTTTTTGCGATTAGTCGTCTTATTGTATTTCAAGTTGTGAAAAATGGGGCAGGCAACTTTATGGCCGGGCAGGCAACTTTTGAGAGTTGCCTGCCCGGGTGTCCGCTAACTTTTTGTCATGAGTTTCAGACACTACTATATGCTGTGGAATCTTTGTAAAATACGCTCAGTCGAAGTCATTTGAAGTGATTTTACAAATTACGGACACAACTTGTCCGGAGACGTCGGTTGTCCTTTAAGGAATTGACAGCGCGTCGACACTAAAGCAATACAACGACAAGAATCAAGCCCAATTTAACGTAGCAAGATAGAGGCAATGTCTCTGACCAAGCTGCAGGTGAGGCAGGGTCAAGACTAAGGGAATTTGCAATTGAGTCAAAAGCAAGACAATATAAAGCACAATTGGCTGAAGATATCAGGCGAGGCGGTGACCCCAAATCAAGACCGAGACGTGCAAAGACAAGTAAAACCAGAACAAATGTGTCACCCAGTAAAAACCACCACTCAGTCAATCTCCAACAGATTCAGGACGGAGTCCAATCAAAACCAAGATCGGGGTAATCAGAGTCCCTCATTGATGAAATGTTTGCGCTGCTCCACTAATTATCATTTACCTCCATACGCCAGCCCCAAGTACATGCGGCGCTACCATCTTGCCATATGCGTTGTGCCTTCTAAGCACGGCACAGGCTGCCCTCCAGTCAGGCCACCATCAGACGCCTGATTAAACGTTAACAAAGACGACATTAGAAAGCAAATGGGAGACAGCTGGTGCAATCTTAGCACAGTGGAACAGCAGTGGAGATGTCAGCAGACAGCTACTCTGAGTCATGGGCAAAAAGCCACAATATGGCTGCTGAAATTGCACTTGCATGGTCAATTGACTGCTTTGTCCCTGACAACTTATTGAAAGATCTCAAAAGTGATGAATCGATCGAATGTACGAATGTAGAATGTGTACATGAGGACAAAAGCTTTACCTCAGCTTTAGATCAATAGAACCGTCTGACTGCTGAAACTTTTTGCGATGGTGGAATAAACTTGAGTTTCACAAAGGCTTTCCTCGGAACACTCATCACCACCTTGAACATTTCCCAAGATCCAAACGTTTCAACAAGCCACAGGCAAATCAAACGATCATTTTTTCCTTCCCTCCCCACTCCCCCCCCCAAAAAAAAAAAATAAAATATCAGAGAGGTGAACAATGTTGAATATGCAGCTTGATCAATTTTTCGGCAGTCTTCGCAGTAGGAAGGAATGCTCGCAAAGCTCAGTTATTCACACACATGGAGCAAATGGATGAAAATATTTTATATCTGGACTCCAATGTAGCATCCCAGAAAATGCACAAGATGGCGCACGAGCTCCGTTGGAAATCGGCTGATTTGTCTGCTGGGAATTTGTGTCAACTTAACACCTTCATGCGTTTTACCGTAATTGGCAGTCTTGGTGCGACACACAACGATTCACCATCGCATTATTTATGTAGTTTTCCTTCTAATTTCACGATCAACACGGTGTTTTCAGACGTAAAAAGTGCCTAAAATGCATTGGGTGTCGCCTTGTCGGTCAAGGGCGTTCTGAATGTGACGTCACGTCAGGATCGTCATCAACTCGAAAACAAGACGTGAATATTCAGTGCGAGTCTTAAAACATAAAATATAGCGATATGCCGTGGAATCTTTGTAAAATGCGCTCAGTAGAAGTCATTTGAAGTGATTTTACAAATTATGGACGCAACCTGTACGGAGACGTCGTATCTTCATCTATAACGAGGAAAACGTTTCTTCAACCGCCATCTGTACTTCTTTGAAGGTGTCGGACATTTCGTTCCTCATCCAAAGAACTTTGTTAGCCAACTAAATTTGGTCTTTAATGTATATATCCCAAATGGACAGAGGTGGCAGTGGCATACCTTGGCTCTGATATGTCCCTGCTCTAAGGTTGGGGGAGCAGTACTGCGGATGACGGCTTAAGAAACCTTTTCCTGGATGGACCACTCCTGCATGACTGAGAGCCTATACAGACGCTTCATCTATAACCCTAACCCAGTGGTTCTTAACCTGGGTTCGATCGAACCCTAGGTGTTCGGTGAGTCGGTCTCAGGAGTTCGGTGGATCCTCCGCCATAGAGGTCCACCCCTCAGTCTAGACTGCAGTTCGTAGGCACAGTCATTGAAAGCGTCATTGGAAGAAGGGTTCGGTGAATGAGCATATGAAACTGGTGGGGTTCGGTGCCTCGAACAAGATTAAGAACCACTGCCCTAACCCATTGGTAACCCCGTCTCTAATCTAACCCAATTCCCATCACATCCAAGTCGCTATATCTGTTTTATTTCCGACAATTTCGGGATGTGATCACAGTCACGTGCAATAATCTCGACACCATGACAGTATTTTGTGGCTTGGTATGTTTCATTCATCAAACTTTGTTGACCTCTGGCCAGCGCCCTTAGCCGCTCTCCTCAGAGTGCAGCTGTGATGGATGCCTTATTAGAGTCCTATATTAGTGTACTTTAGCCGGGAGATAAACTTTGTAATTAATGTCTCCATTTGAGTATATCCCATTTATTTCAATCGGACAAAGGTGACTCTTCCAGCAGACCGGAGAACAATGGTCGTCCGACGAGACAGCGGCTTGGCACCGGGGCAGCGCCTAATGCTGAATCTGGCCATCCATCACTCTATGCAACTCGGAAGAAGACTCCAAAGTATGAAGGATAACGACACTGAAAACACCAAACGCCGCGGACGCCTTTGGTTTTTCTACATTGCGCACACAGAGCAAGCAATGCTTCCGAGGAGATTTAAATTGCCTTTTATTTCATCGTCTCCCTCGGCAATGGACTCCAATTAGACCTCAAAGCATTTGAGCGACCAGGGGGGGGGGGCAATATGCTCAACTGGCATACCGCTGTAAGTATTACCCACGCATCATTAAAATCAGAGCTGATGAATGACACGAGAGCACCACCAGCGTTGCTCAGCGATGGTTTGTGATGATGGAGGGAGGTAGTCATTTTCCAGTTAGGCCAGCCCCTCCTGTTTACTTAACCTTTCCACAGTGCTCATTGCCTCCTCTGCGCTGGCTGCTGTTTTGGGCTTCCAAGGGCAAACACAATGGGCAGATGGAGCTGAGTGAGTGGACGCCGCAGCCACACTACGCCGTTGCATTTTACGCCTCAGTCGGTTAGTCCATTAGAGGCTAGCAATGTAGGCTTTTTGCTTATTTAAAGGTCTGAATTGTAAAATGGCACCGTTTTCTCTCTATATGGTGCATCGTGGTACAAATAGAAGAAGTGCATGTCACACAGAAGACACTGAACAACAAAATGGGAAGATGTCAGATGCACCCGCATATGACTCTATACAAGTAGCAAACCTCTGATCGTGGTGACATGATATGTTCGTTAAAAACAGAGTTCTGCGCGTTTCCATTTTTAAGATCCTGTCTTTGTGACTCAGCAAAAAAAGGAAGGAAAAGAAAAGAAAATAACACTGCAGATGAGACAAAGACTAGTGTTGCAATGGATCAAAAACTGGAACTACTCTGGGATTTCAATCACGGATTGCATCGCTTTTTTCCTGCAAAGAAATAAAAATAGAACTTTCACTTCGTTTAATTAGAAAAAAAAACAACATATTTGCCCATTAAATTAACTAATACACTGCCAGCCGTGCAAAAATGTGTCCATTCCAGTGTCAGGGTTTTTGTCATTGTCACTTAAATTCGAAGATGCACAAAATATTGAGCTATAGGACTACATAAACATTCAATACAGCGTTAGAAACCTTAGACGCTCTTCTTTCATCAGAAAAAAAGAGTTAATTCCTAAATTATATTGGTCTGGAGTTCTCTGAGCTTGAAATGAGGGCGGCTTTAAACATACAATACAATACAATACAATACAATACAATACAATAAAATATTGGTGTATGTAGCAACATGTAACAAAATGCTAACATGAAAAGAGAAAAAAACATTCCAGTGCTTTATTGGCACCCAAGCATGAAAAAACAAAACCCGAACAAATTTGTGAATGGCGCTCTGTCATATTTTCAATTCCTGAATAAATTCATGAATGGCAGTGGATGAGTTCAGAAAATAATGATGGCAAGAAAAAAAGTGTAACATATGTATCTGTATATTTTTACCACGACTGTGAATGAAAAAGACCTTAAAATGCAATTTAAGATAAAGAGTCAATTATAAACTACCTTGTGTCCTAAAGACTGAAAAAGAACAAAATAAAACAAAGCAAAAGCCATTTAGACTACTATTGCCAGTCGAGCTTGAACCAAGCAGCTCCCTGCTGGATCCAAATGCTGGACATTTGTGCCGTATCATACAATGACGGAGTGTAATAACTCGCCGTTTCTCAGCATCCTAAAATAACGATTGGATATTATTTCGGAATGGCGTTGCGTTGATGTTGTTAGTCACCATATACAGATAATTACTACACTCCAATGTGGAAAAATCAATTAATTTAAACTTCGATGACTGTTTGGTCATACTCTGAAAACGCTATACTTCTTTATGTAACCTTAAAAAATGGTATGTACATTACATTCTCAATTAGACAAAAAAAAGTATAAATACTGTCCCATAAGCAATAAATGTGTACCTTAGTCACTCTACCAAAACTGTTAAGGAAGTGAGAATGGCACCACCTGTTATTTATTGATTAAACTCGGGGGATTGGGGTGGGAGTGCTTAATGTAAGGTACAAGTGTGATGCCGACTAGAATTACTGTAGGGCTGTGTGGGTGAATTTATAAATAAATGTCTTGCGCGTCGAGACTGAGCCAGAAATTCCATCACGCCCTTACTGAACAACGCAGCATGACACTGTTGACTCATTAATTGATCATTAATTTTAAAAGACAAACATTGCACTGGAATTAAAAGTGGAAAAGTAAATCAAATGGAGCTACAGTGTTACATCTTTGTAGCTGTGACTTAGCCTATCGTGTAAAGCCTTGGTGACTATCAACTGTACGCCAGCCTCCCACTTAGTCGGTTCAAGCAGATGGTCAACTTCCTTCTTTGTCAGCTCCCAGCGGTGAATTGAAAGGCTGGCGGAAGGTCACGTCTGCCGTGTTGGACCTGTGTTTTGTCTTTGTTACACTCTCAGCGGGACGGCACGTGGCAGTCCGCTTTGTTTAAGTGGGGGCTTGGGCTAAGTCAACAGAAGCAATTCGAAGCAGCGATGGGTGAAGTGGGCTTTGGCAGGACTTGAACCCCCCCCCGGCGAGCGATAAGAGACTTTGTTCTAGAGGATGTCTACTGGAGTGACATCGGGACACAGAAAAAGACCATAGAAAGAGGGAATATGTGATCTAGCTACATTTCAGGAAATGAGACATGCTAACAAAGCTCACTTCAATTCAACACAATACCAACAAATAGAAACTAGTTGAACTGTAGGAGGTTTACACGACAACCATATGCAGGCTCATTGTGTGGCTCAATTTGTGAGACGAAGATTTTACGCAACGAATACATGAAATCATCGCATCTCAATGCCAGCTTACAAGCAAACCAGACGACAACGAAGGACAAAGCAAAGAATCCAATTTACCGAACACATTCAGTTCTACTTCAAGCACAATACTTGTTGCCTATGTCATTCATTTACTGTATGCACTGCTGCCACGATGGAACATGCAACAGTGAAAGAGCTCTTCAGAAGCTAGGCAATGATCCAGATCAATTGAATCATGTATTTTGGAGAAGGAAACATCAACATTAAGCAGGATATGGGCCCTCGATGACCTTGATTTGTTGACCCCTGGTCTACAGACACTTTGTACATAGGGCCGAATTAGAATAGCTACACATAGCTTGAAGAATGTGCTTGCTAAGGCACCTTAGACTCTTCTTTCATCAAGTTATATGGGTCTGGAGCTATCTGAGATTGAAATGGGGGCGGCTGTACAAAATACAATCCATACATAGTGGCAATGATCCAGATCAATTGAGTCAGGTGTTTTGGGGAGGGGGAACATCAACAATGTGTAGGATATGGCTCCTGGTCTACAGCCGAATTGGAATAGCTACACTTACCTTGAAGAATGTGCTTGCTAAGAATGTTAAAAAGTAGACAAACAGGGGTTGGACAGAATAATCATTGACATCTGTGGGCACCTTGACTTATACAACTCAGACAGCTTCCAATGAGAAACAAAAGGGAATTTGTAAGCAAGCAGCGACCAGGTGGTCCATTTGTTAGCGTATCAACCTCACAGTGCAGAGATACCAGGTTCAATTCCAGCTCTGGAGCTCCTTGTGTGGAGATTTCATGTTCTCCACAGCCTTGTGTGGGTTTTCTCTAGGTCAGTGGTTCTTAAACTTGGTTTGATCTGACCCTAGGGTTTCGGTGAGTTGGTCTCAGGGTTTTGGTTGATTCTCCGCTGCAGAGGTCCACCCGTCAGTCTAGTCTGCAGTTCGTGGGCACAGTCATTCAAAGCGTCTCTGAGATTTCCTACTGGTCCACTTTCAGGTTTTGTTATTTGAACAAAGTGATAAAAAAAAAAAATATTTTCTGTTTTATTAAAGAAGGGTTCGGTGAATGAACATATGGAACTGGTGGGGTTTGGTGCCTCCAACAAGATTAACAACCACTGCTAAAGGTATTCGACTGGGAGTAATTATACAATTTCTGATCAAATCAATGATTGAGTATTGTTTGTTTCAAACTTTGTGGTCAGAGATCGTCACCCAAAAATTCCTCTATCAAGCATACAGAACCGGTCAACTCTGGTGACATGAAAGGGGAAAATCTCCCTCATACAAAGCATTGTGACATGTTTTCGAGCATTAATACGGCCGTCTTGAACTGAGATGCCACAATGACAGACTTTCCAGCAATTTAACATGTGAAGGTAAACAAGCGTCGGTTAAATAGCTGCCCAAATCCCCAAACCCAGAGTCCATCAAGGATAAAGAGCAGTGACTTTCATGCCATATGGTGATTATCCTCCTCAAAAGTGTTTCTCCTCGCACTTTCTTACGCTAGATTCCTCCTTTCAGTATCACCACCGGTGTCCTTCAGCTCAATTTTCGAACATTCCATTCACGATGTTATACAATTAAGATTATACACAAATTGCAATTTCTCCCATCCTGGCACATCGCTGAAAGAGAACTGACGGGGAGCAGAAATTGAAAAAGCTGGCAAGGCCTACCGTACCTGACAGGGACTGTGACTATGACAAAGTATCCCTTTGTTACCGTGGCGGGTGACTTTGCCAAATATGAAGAGATCTCCATATTTTCGCCTCCCTTCCCTTTGCTCGGAAGCTGCGAGCCCAAGAGAAAATAGGAGGAACCGATGCCAATATTAATTTAAGCAAGGGGTAAAGATGAAGCGGTGAGAAACATGCAGCGGCATTCATCTTGTTCACAGGCGATGTGCGCTCGTAGGTGCAACGTCCAGCCTTTGTTGTCACATGAGCTAAACTGGTGGAAGGGAAAAGCATTGCCAGAGGTCTGACCAGCGCTTTAGTGGCACCCTCCACAAGAAAAAAACAAAACCTGAACAAATTCAGGAATGGCGCTACACAACATTTTTTTCCATTCCTGAATAAATTCGGGAATGGCAGCGAATGAGTTGATTTTTGAATTACAGTAGAACCTCGACCTATTAAAAAACTGATTTATCGGAGGAGAATAATAATAATAATAATAATAATAATAATAATAATAATAATACAGTAAAGTCTCGTTATATCGATATTCAAGGGAGTCCGAAAAAATATCGATATAACCGGGACTATCGGTATATCCGACCCTGTTTGCATGTAATTTTCTCCGTGCGTGCATAGAAATAGTATCGATATAACCGGGACTATCGATATATCCGATATCGATATAACGAGACTTTACTGTAATAATAATAATAATAAATTTTATCCTTTCAAGGCCCTCAAGGACACTTTACAGTCACAGACAAGCATAGATACAATGATTACCGCCTCTATATTCTATTTTCATTACATATGAGCAGCTGGATCGATGTTATACTTCTCTTGCTCCGTAACTGTCATTGGCAATGTGAATAATGCGCCGCTGTTAACTGTAAACTAGTTATAACCCTACGCGGCAGAAAGCCGTTGGACGGTTAGCTGAGCGTTACGCATTCGCCTTCTTGATCGTCCCATCACAATGAATGAATTGCTTTGGTACCCAAAAGGTAGTCCATAAATTCTATTCCTGTCCAAAAATTACTTTTTACTGTGTTAAAAAAGTGTGAAAGTGATGTAAAAAGGTTGGGACGATGAGATTGGGAAAAGAAAATCAAGTGGAGCTACAGTGTTACATCTTTGTAGCTGTGACTTAGCCTATCGTGTAAAGCCTTGGTGACTATCAACTGTACGCCAGCCTCCCACTTAGTCGGTTCAAGCAGATGGTCAACTTCCTTCTTTGTCAGCTCCCAGCGGTGAATTGAAAGGCTGGCGGAAGGTCACGTCTGCCGTGTTGGACCTGTGTTTTGTCTTTGTTACACTCTCAGCGGGACGGCACGTGGCAGTCCGCTTTGTTTAAGTGGGGGCTTGGGCTAAGTCAACAGAAGCAATTCGAAGCAGCGATGGGTGAAGTGGGCTTTGGCAGGACTTGAACCCCCCCCCGGCGAGCGATAAGAGACTTTGTTCTAGAGGATGTCTACTGGAATGACATCGGGACACAGAAGAGGACCATAGAAAGAGGGAATATGTGATCTAGCTACATTTCAGGAAATGAGACATGCTAACAAAGCTCACTTCAATTCAACACAATACCAACAAATAGAAACTAGTTGAACTGTAGGAGGTTTACACGACAACCATATGCAGGCTCATTGTGTGGCTCAATTTGTGAGACGAAGATTTTACGCAACGAATACATGAAATCATCGCATCTCAATGCCAGCTTACAAGCAAACCAGACGACAACGAAGGACAAAGCAAAGAATCCAATTTACCGAACACATTCAGTTCTACTTCAAGCACAATACTTGTTGCCTATGTCATTCATTTACTGTATGCACTGCTGCCACGATGGAACATGCAACAGTGAAAGAGCTCTTCAGAAGCTAGGCAATGATCCAGATCAATTGAATCATGTATTTTGGAGAAGGAAACATCAACATTAAGCAGGATATGGGCCCTCGATGACCTTGATTTGTTGACCCCTGGTCTACAGACACTTTGTACATAGGGCCGAATTAGAATAGCTACACATAGCTTGAAGAATGTGCTTGCTAAGGCACCTTAGACTCTTCTTTCATCAAGTTATATGGGTCTGGAGCTATCTGAGATTGAAATGGGGGCGGCTGTACAAAATACAATCCATACATAGTGGCAATGATCCAGATCAATTGAGTCAGGTGTTTTGGGGAGGGGGAACATCAACAATATGTAGGATATGACTCCTGGTCTACAGCCGAATTGGAATAGCTACACTTACCTTGAAGAATGTGCTTGCTAAGAATGTTAAAAAGTAGACAAACAGGGGTTGGACAGAATAATCATTGACATCTGTGGGCACCTTGACTTATACAACTCAGACAGCTTCCAATGAGAAACAAAAGGGAATTTGTAAGCAAGCAGCAACCAGGTGGTCCATTTGTTAGCGTATCAACCTCACAGTGAAAAGATACCAGGTTCAATTCCAGCTCTGGAGCTCCTTATGAGGCGATTTCATGTTCTCCACAGCCTTGTGTGGGTTGTCTCTAGGTCAGTGGTTCTTAAACTTGGTTTGATCTGACCCTAGGGGTTCGGTGAGTTGGTCTCAGGGTTTTGGTTGATTCTCCGCTGCAGAGGTCCACCCGTCAGTCTAGTCTGCAGTTCGTGGGCACAGTCATTCAAAGCGTCTCTGAGATTTCCTACTGGTCCACTTTCAGGTTTTGTTATTTGAACAAAGTGATAAAAAAAAAAAAATATTTTCTGTTTTATCAAAGAAGGGTTCGGTGAATGAGCATATAGAACTGGTGGGGTTTGGTGCCTCCAACAAGATTAACAACCACTGCTAAAGGTATTCGACTGGGAGTAATTATACAATTTCTGATCAAATCAATGATTGAGTATTGTTTGTTTCAAACTTTGTGGTCAGAGATCGACACCCAAAAATTCCTCTATCAAGCATGCAGAACCGGTCAACTCTGGTGACATGAAAGGGGAAAATCTCCCTCATACAAAGCATTGTGACATGTTTTCGAGCATTAATACGGCCGTCTTGAACTGAGATGCCACAATGACAGACTTTCCAGCAATTTAACATGTGAAGGTAAACAAGTGTCGGTTAAATAGCTGCCCAAATCCCCAAACCCAGAGTCCATCAAGGATAAAGAGCAGTGACTTTCATGCCATATGGTGATTATCCTCCTCAAAAGTGTTTCTCCTCGCACTTTCTTACGCTAGATTCCTCCTTTCAGTATCACCACCGGTGTCCTTCAGCTCAATTTTCGAACATTCCATTCACGATGTTATACAATTAAGATTATACACAAATTGCAATTTCTCCCATCCTGGCACATCGCTGAAAGAGAACTGACGGGGAGTCGAAATTGAAAAAGCTGGCAAGGCCTACCGTACCTGACAGGGACTGTGACTATGACAAAGTATCCCTTTGTTACCGTGGCGGGTGACTTTGCCAAATATGAAGAGATCTCCATATTTTCGCCTCCCTTCCCTTTGCTCGGAAGCTGCGAGCCCAAGAGAAAATAGGAGGAACCGATGCCAATATTAATTTAAGCAAGGGGTAAAGATGAAGCGGTGAGAAACATGCAGCGGCATTCATCTTGCTCACAGTCGATGTGCGCTCGTAGGTGCAACGTCCAGCCTTTGTTGTCACATGAGCTAAACTGGTGGAAGGGAAAAGCATTGCCAGAGGTCTGACCAGCGCTTTAGTGGCACCCTCCACAAGAAAAAAACAAAACCTGAACAAATTCAGGAATGGCGCTACACAACACACTTTTTCCATTACCGAATAAATTCGGGAATGGCAGCGAATGAGTTGATTTTTGAATTACAGTAGAACCTCGACCTATTAAAAACCGGATTTATCGGAGAATAATAATAATAATAATAATAATAATAATACAGTAAAGTCTCGTTATATCGATATTCAAGGGAGTCCGAAAAAATATCGATATAACCGGGACTATCGGTATATCCGACCCTGTTTGCATGTAATTTTCTCCGTGCGTGCATAGAAATAGTATCGATATAACCGGGACTATCGATATATCTGATATCGATATAACGAGACTTTACTGTAATAATAATAATAATAATAAATTTTATCCTTTCAAGGCCCTCAAGGACACTTTACAGTCACAGACAAGCATAGATACAATGATTACCGCCTCTATATTCTATTTTCATTACATATGAGCAGCTGGATCGATGTTATACTTCTCTTGCTCCGTAACTGTCATTGGCAATGTGAATAATGCGCCGCTGTTAACTGTAAACTAGTTATAACCCTACGTGGCAGAAAGCCGTTGGACGGTTAGCTGAGCGTTACGCATTCGCCTTCTTGATCGTCCCATCACAATGAATGAATTGCTTTGGTACCCAAAAGGTAGTCCACAAATTCTATTCCTGTACAAAAATTACTTTTTACTGTGTTAAATATGGCGGTTAAGTTACCACACTCAATGACAACCCATTCGTACAATCTACGAATGGTAGCACATTGCCGATTGCTTGTGGTGTACATCACCATCTGGAAGACCATTTGACTTTTTGCTACAGGCGGCTCATTCAAGTGGGGATTCTTTCAACACCCCCCCCCGTGGATCTAAAAGGATATTGGTACCAATGACCGCCCCTCGCGTGCCCCGATGTCATACGTTCGACTCATCGTTATTGCCGCAGGTGCCTCCCGCGGATAAAGAACTTTGAATGGGAAATGTGATTTCTCATTGAAGGATAGACATTTCTTATCTGAGATAACCACTTTAACCTTCGCCACAGCCGCCTGAGTTGAATTGTTTAAAAAAAAATGGAGCTCTGACTGAGCGAGTCATTGTTTGAGAAGCAAAGATGTGTGTGTTGAGGCATGTCAGATCCTCGGGGGAAATTGGATCCAAATCGGTCTCAAGTCACTGTGGAATGTTGTTCAATTTTGAGTGAATGTGAGGCCACCATTTTGAAGACTGTCGCCAAGTAAATTAGCGGCACTTTAAATGTCTCCCCCATGAAATTATGTCATCTTTGCATCCGTAGTGACAAAGTTAAACAAACCAATCTCAAGTGTGTATGTGTGTGTGTGTTTGTATGACTAGTCTTTTGAGGACCACTAACATTTTATACCATACATAGTGAGGACATTTTTGACAAGTGAGGACCTTTTGGCCGGTCCTCACAAGTTGTTTATTCTAAAGGCTTCAAGAGGGTCTATATATGCATCTGTTAAAGTTTCAGAAAGGTCCTCACAAATTCACCCAAAATGATTTTTTTTGGTGTGTTTGTTCATTTCACATGGATACACACTTTTTACTCACTGTGTGTGTTTGTGTGTGTGCGCGCGTGTTTTATATATATATATATATATATATATATATATATATATATATATATATATATATATATATACACATACATACATACATACATACACACATATATATATATATATATATATATATATATACATATATATATATATACATATACACACACATATATACATACATATAGTACTCATATATACATACATATACACATATATACATCCATATGCATATACATATGCATACACATATACATATACATATGCATATACATATACATATACATATACATATACATATACATATACATATACATATACATATACATATACATATACACACAATTTGCAATGTAAGTGACAGTGATTGTGTCACATACACAATCACTTGCCAACATTAAGCACAAAACTACTTAACATGCATCCACACTGTATTTGATTTCATCTAAGCTACTGAATCGTACACTAATTGCACATGTATATAATTTTTACCCTTATTTTAGCCGGCGGTTCTACGCATAATCCTTGTTTCGGTTCAATTACACTGTTAATTTTGGATGCAGATGATGTTGGCATTAAAACCTGCTTAGTCCGATAACACTCTCAGGCAGAATTTTGATGCTATCAAGAGGCTCATCTGCACGCTGAGGTCTTACTAATCAACAAGTCCACGCTTTGGGGTGATATGGGCATTACATTCTGGACTAATACAATCATCGCCATGACACATGACATGTCAGGACAGGGCAAAGCCTTTTCTGCAGAATGTTGGATGTTATTCATGCGTGACGTGATGCCAATTAGCAGGAGAGAAAATAGAAAAGAATGATGGGTGAGGAAAAGTTGTTCAAAAGGATTTGGGTGTGTCGATCAAGACTTTATAAGCTAAGAGTATGAAGTTTGTCCGTTTTCTAAAGAACGGCAGATTTACACAAGCGTCATTCACAGAACGGTGGACATGTTGGTGCAAATGTTGAGGTGGAATGTTGTATTTACCGTCATCATTATGTATGTCATCTCTGGTAGCTGCCAGCTTGCTTTCCATTGCTACCAAGACAAGTTATGATTATGTAATAGAATAGACAGAATAGAAGTTATTATATTTAAAAGTTTCATGAAGAAGCACAGAAAATCTGGAGTCAATCTGAGGTGAACAGACACAGCCTGTTAAACTGTCATCTTCATGTCGGAGATCTGGCCGTTGACTAATTTAGGACTTGGTAAACTCCTTCACAAGGAAGATCTCATTAACCAGGTTACAAATGTATCAGTTCGTGGAAAGACAACCCATTTAAACGTCTAAGTTCTGTTGGTTTACGGATGTTGGTGCTTGGGACGTCCGGGGGCATGGTATTCAAATCAAGAAGACTATTATACTAAAAGACAATGTTTCTGTGTTCGAGCCTTTGTTCACAGTGTCCGAGCGGACATCTCTGATAGCCGTTCATCTTCATTGATCACACCCTGACTGGCGAGCCCCATTTGAACTCATCCAGTCACCACAACATTCGATTAGCTGACAACCAGTCCGAGGTACAATCTGCCTATCGCCCGTTACCAACTCGGACAGGCTGAATCAGGGGAAGTACTCGAAGAATTATTTGGTCTCATGAATGGACAGATAAAACTGTAATAGTCTTGTTGAATATCGTGAGGAAAAAATATGAATCTCAACCAATAAATCACATTTAATCGATCTTGGTTACGAATGTGATGACGAAAGAGTCAATCTTGACTTGAGAGTCCAAAGAAGATCATTAATATGCGCAACAGGGGCTTGTAACATATTGGTTTTCAAGCTGGAGGCATTTTGCAGCACAGGTGTCCTGTTTGATTAGTGCGCCTCCACATGTGTGGAAACCTGGTTGTTTGCCATGCGGGTTTAATTAAGTCTAAGATTTCATCCAGGGGAAGGTATGTAATATTATCTCGCAGAGGAAAAATATATACAGCGATACATTGGTTTACAAACTTAATTGGTTCCCAGACAAAGTGTGTAAGGCGAAAAGTGTGTATCCCAAAAATTAATTTCCCATAAGAAACCATTAAACTGAGAATAATCCGTTCCCAGGTTTTCTAAGCCTTAAAACTATACAAAATATACCTTATGTTACGTATAATAAATGTGCTATGGTATGATAATTAAAGAAATAAACTGTACTATATAATAAAGTCGTTTTATTTACCTTTGTGATGGCTGTTGATGGCTTGATGGAATGGATAGCTTTTTGCATAAAGTATCTCAAGGAGCTCTGGGTTGTACATCTTGGAAGTTGTGATATTGCAACAGCAACAGATGCAAGCAGACACACTAGAAACTTCATTAATAGCTGGTTCCCTTGCTTGTCTTTTTATTTCACATTGAACTGATGGCTAGTGCGGCTTATTTGTGGAGCCTGATTGATGGGAATTTTAACCTTGCAGTCTACACTCCAAATTTGACTGTTTTCTATCCATTTTGTCACTCAGTCTCTGTCGCTGAAAGAGAACTGACGGGGAGCAGAAATTGAAAAAGCTGGCAAGGCCTACCGTACCTGACAGGGACTGTGACTATGACAAAGTATCCCTTTGTTACCGTGGCGGGTGACTTTGCCAAATATGAAGAGATCTCCATATTTTCGCCTCCCTTCCCTTTGCTCGGAAGCTGCGAGCCCAAGAGAAAATAGGAGGAACCGATGCCAATATTAATTTAAGCAAGGGGTAAAGATGAAGCGGTGAGAAACATGCAGCGGCATTCATCTTGTTCACAGGCGATGTGCGCTCGTAGGTGCAACGTCCAGCCTTTGTTGTCACATGAGCTAAACTGGTGGAAGGGAAAAGCATTGCCAGAGGTCTGACCAGCGCTTTAGTGGCACCCTCCACAAGAAAAAAACAAAACCTGAACAAATTCAGGAATGGCGCTACACAACATTTTTTCCATTCCTGAATAAATTCGGGAATGGCAGCGAATGAGTTGATTTTTGAATTACAGTAGAACCTCGACCTATTAAAAAACTGATTTATCGGAGGAAATAATAATAATAATAATAATAATAATAATAATAAAATACAGTAAAGTCTCGTTATATCGATATTCAAGGGAGTCCGAAAAAATATCGATATAACCGGGACTATCGGTATATCCGACCCTGTTTGCATGTAATTTTCTCCGTGCGTGCATAGAAATAGTATCGATATAACCGGGACTATCGATATATCCGATATCGATATAACGAGACTTTACTGTAATAATAATAATAATAATAAATTTTATCCTTTCAAGGCCCTCAAGGACACTTTACAGTCACAGACAAGCATAGATACAATGATTACCGCCTCTATATTCTATTTTCATTACATATGAGCAGCTGGATCGATGTTATACTTCTCTTGCTCCGTAACTGTCATTGGCAATGTGAATAATGCGCCGCTGTTAACTGTAAACTAGTTATAACCCTACGCGGCAGAAAGCCGTTGGACGGTTAGCTGAGCGTTACGCATTCGCCTTCTTGATCGTCCCATCACAATGAATGAATTGCTTTGGTACCCAAAAGGTAGTCCATAAATTCTATTCCTGTCCAAAAATTACTTTTTACTGTGTTAAATATGGCGGTTAAGTTACCACACTCAATGACAACCCATTCGTACAATCTACGAATGGTAGCACATTGCCGATTGCTTGTGGTGTACATCACCATCTGGAAGACCATTTGACTTTTTGCTACAGGCGGCTCATTCAAGTGGGGATTCTTTCAACACTTTCAACACATTGGTACCAATGACCGCCCCTCGCGTGCCCCGATGTCATACGTTCGACTCATCGTTATTGCCGCAGGTGCCTCCCGCGGATAAAGAACTTTGAATGGGAAATGTGATTTCTCATTGAAGGATAGACATTTCTTATCTGAGATAACCACTTTAACCTTCGCCACAGCCGCCTCAGTTGAGTTGTTTAAAAAAAATGGAGCTCTGACTGAGTGAGTCATTGTTTGAGAAGCAAAGATGTGTGTGTTGAGACATGTCAGATCCTCGGGGGAAATTGGATCCAAATCGGTCTCAAGTCACTGTGGAATGTTGTTCAATTTTGAGTGAATGTGAGGCCACCATTTTGAAGACTGTCGCCAAGTAAATTAGCGGCACTTTAAATGTCTCCCCCATGAAATTATGTCATCTTTGCATCCGTAGTGACAAAGTTAAACAAACCAATCTCAAGTGTGTATGTGTGTGTGTTTGTATGACTAGACTTTTGAGGACCACTATCATTTTATACCATACATATTGAGGACATTTTTGACAAGTGAGGACCTTTTGGCCGATCCTCACAAGTTGTTTATTCTAAAGGCTTCAAGAGGGTCTATATATGCATCTGTTAAAGTTTCAGAAAGGTCCTCACAAATTCACCCAAAATGATTTTTTTTGGTGTGTTTGTTCATTTCACATGGATACACACACTTTTTACTCACTGTGTGTGTTTGTGTGTGCGCGCGCGTGTTTTATGTATATATATATATATATATATATATATATATATATAATATATATATATAACACATATATACGTTATAATATAATATATATATATATATATATATATATATATATATATATATATATAATATACACACAATATATACATACATATAGTACTCATATATACATACATATACACATATATACATCCATATGCATATACATACGCATACACATATACATATACATATGCATATGCATATACATATACATATACATATACATATACATATACATATACATATACACACAATTTGCAATGTAAGTGACAGTGATTGTGTCACATACACAATCACTTGCCAACATTAAGCACAAAACTACTTAACATGCATCCACACTGTATTTGATTTCATCTAAGCTACTGAATCGTACACTAATTGCACATGTATATAATTTTTACCCTTATTTTAGCCGGCGGTTCTACGCATAATCCTTGTTTCGGTTCAATTACACTGTTAATTTTGGATGCAGATGATGTTGGCATTAAAACCTGCTTAGTCCGATAACACTCTCAGGGAGAGTTTTGATGCTATCAAGAGGCTCATCTGCACGCTGAGGTCTTACTAATCAACAAGTCCACGCTTTGGGGTGATATGGGCATTACATTCTGGACTAATACAATCATCGCCATGACACATGACATGTCAGGACAGGGCAAAGCCTTTTCTGCAGAATGTTGGATGTTATTCATGCGTGATGTGATGCCAATTAGCAGGAGAGAAAATAGAAAAGAATGATGGGTGAGGAAAAGTTGTTCAAAAGGATTTGGGTGTGTCGATCAAGACTTTATAAGCTAAGAGTATGAAGTTTGTCCGTTTTCCAAAGAACGGCAGATTTACACAAGCGTCATTCACAGAACGGTGGACATGTTGGTGCAAATGTTGAGGTGGAATGTTGTATTTACCGTCATCATTATGTATGTCATCTCTGGTAGCTGCCAGCTTGCTTTCCATTGCTACCAAGACAAGTTATGATTATGATATAGAATAGACAGAATAGAAGTTATTATATTTAAAAGTTTCATGAAGAAGCACAGAAAATCTGGAGTCAATCTGAGGTGAACAGACACAGCCTGTTAAACTGTCATCTTCATGTCGGAGATCTGGCCGTTGACTAATTTAGGACTTGGTAAACTCCTTCACATGAAGATCTCATTAACCAGGTTACAAATGTATCAGTTCATGGAAAGACAACCCATTTAAACGTCTAAGTTCTGTTGGTTTACGGATGTTGGTGCTTGGGACGTCCGGGGGCATGGTATTCAAATCAAGAAGACTATTATACTAAAAGACAATGTTTCTGTGTTCGAGCCTTTGTTCACAGTGTCCGAGCGGACATCTCTGATAGCCGTTCATCTTCATTGATCACACCCTGACTGGCGAGCCCCATTTGAACTCATCCAGTCACCACAACATTCGATTAGCTGACAACCAGTCCGAGGTACAATCTGCCTATCGCCCGTTACCAACTCGGACAGGCTGAATCAGGGGAAGTACTCGAAGAATTATTTGGTCTCATGAATGGACAGATAAAACTGTAATAGTCTTGTTGAATATCGTGAGGAAAAAATATGAATCTCAACCAATAAATCACATTTAATCGATCTTGGTTACGAATGTGATGACGAAAGAGTCAATCTTGACTTGAGAGTCCAAAGAAGATCATTAATATGCGCAACAGGGGCTTGTAACATATTGGTTTTCAAGCTGGAGGCATTTTGCAGCACAGGTGTCCTGTTTGATTAGTGCGCCTCCACATGTGTGGAAACCTGGTTGTTTGCCATGCGGGTTTAATTAAGTCTAAGATTTCATCCAGGGGAAGGTATGTAATATTATCTCGCAGAGAAAAAATATATACAGCGATACATTGGTTTACAAACTTAATTGGTTCCCAGACAAAGTGTGTAAGGCGAAAAATGTGTATCCCAAAAATTAATTTCCCATAAGAAACCATTAAACTGAGAATAATCCGTTCCCAGGTTTTCTAAGCCTTAAAACTATACAAAATATACCTTATGTTACGTATAATAAATGTGCTATGGTATGATAATTAAAGAAATAAACTGTACTATATAATAAAGTCGTTTTATTTACCTTTGTGATGGCTGTTGATGGCTTGATGGAATGGATAGCTTTTTGCATAAAGTATCTCAAGGAGCTCTGGGTTGTACATCTTGGAAGTTGTGATATTGCAACAGCAACAGATGCAAGCAGACACACTAGAAACTTCATTAATAGCTGGTTCCCTTGCTTGTCTTTTTATTTCACATTGAACTGATGGCTAGTGCGGCTTATTTGTGGAGCCTGATTGATGGGAATTTTAACCTTGCAGTCTACACTCCAAATTTGACTGTTTTCTATCCATTTTGTCACTCAGTCTCTGTCGTCTGCCTGTCTCTTTAATGTTTGAACCACCTCCCCTCACTGCTGCGTTCTTGACCAATCATGTGTCTTTAACCGAAGACTGAGGGCGGAGGAATAGAGAACAAAAAAAGTCGGGTGCCGTTTTCTTGTAAGGAGAACGGGCTCGTTCACGAACGACACATACCTCATTGTGGCAACGCCGTGTGTATCCCAAAAAATAGTTTGTATGCCAAGGTAAAATGTTCATAAATTTAACGTCTCGTAAACCGAAAAGTTCGGAAGCCAAGGGGTTCGTAAACCGAGGTATCACTGTATAATGCAAAAAGGTATGCCAGGCATCATAGGTGCCATCAGACCTTGCACGGACAGTTTTGATGGAACGCCATCACCTCGCTCCATCCATCTTACTTCTAGCCTTAACCCAAATATGACAACGTGCTGCTTCAGTCACCGTCTGTCTTGACACAACAGTCTGCTGCTGTCTATCGCTGAGAAACAACAACACAAAGCCTCCACTTATAAACTCTGCTCCATAGAGAGCGACAGAACTTTGCCAATTCTCAAAAATCACATCCATATAGGGCAAGGCTATCCAAACTATGTCTTGGAGAAGCCATTTTCAGCCTCTGTAGGCTCAAAAAGGTCAAGATTTGTCTACCACGTGTCTTGTGTTCATGCTTTTGAATCCAGTGACCTCGGGATAGCAGTTCCGCATTTAGTAGAGCAGACAAAACATATCTCTTCTTGGCTTGACAATATTTGAGAGTTTTGAAGTTCACTATACCTATTTTTACTACTATGACTACTACTGTTATTAACTCATTTAAATAATTGTGAGTCGTTCCATTCAGCTCAATTTACAAATACTATGTGGTCCCTTTTAGCAGAAACTGGATGAAATAGGCTCTTAGCTCAAACGCTAGCCAACATCACATCATGGGCCTTCAGCATGTTTCTTTACTGTACGATGAGACAGGGCCAGCGTCCCTGGAATACTCACCAGCTGACCGAACCTTAGTCTCCTAGCAATAACTGCTTCCCTGCATACCAAACGCTTATCAATTGGAATGCAAATATAACCTTTAATTTTTGAAAGAAAATGATGAATAGGGATTTAAATTCAAATCGCTGGCAGACACATGACATATGCGACGACGTAGCAACGGACTCCAAAATGTCACTTGACACAGCTTCATCGAAGAATGTCTGTTAATGACGCCATCATACCACCATGTGCGACAGTCCATCTGTTTTTTGGAGGACCCCCTATTGAAAATGTTGGATGGCTATGTTAGCTTCTCACGCTAATAGCTTGCTTTAATAGTACTTTACTAATTGATTTAAAGATATACTTGTTTGACACTCCACAAAAAAGACCGCTGAGTAAAGATTGAGACGTCTATGTTGGCTCCGGATAGGACATTAACTCATTCACTGCCATTCCCGAATTTACTTTTGGGTGCCGATAAAGCACTGGTCAGACCTCTGACAATGGGGCAGACGGCTCAAATGTGATACGGAAGGAAAGCACATAATAATGCAATGGTGAGATGGTTGTTTGTTGCACCAAGGACTACTATTTGATACTAGTTGACACAAATTCCCAGCAGACAAATCAGCCCATTTCCAACGGAGCTTGGGCGCCATCTTGTGCATTTTCCGGGACGCTACATTGAAGTCCTGATGACTCGAATTGATACGGGAGGACTTTTTTAATCGATTGCAAACATTTATGCTTTCCTCTTCGGAACTATTTTAATCATGATTCAGAACTGGATGAGTAACAAGAAAGCATCTTCTCCGAACCTGGAGCCATTGTTTTGATTCTGGAGCACGGCAAGACGTTCTTGCAAAAAAGTTTGGAAGGAGTAGAAAGGCTGGGAGAAGGGGGACGGACAGAGGACCCGAGGTGCTGATGGATTTTGTTGATCTTTTCGCTAAAAAACATCAGCAGAGTGTTGCATGTCTCAGAGGAATAAAAGTGTGAGGGGAGAGAGATAGGAGATTGTGTGATTTTGTGATAGAGGGAAAAGAGGGCCCGAGAGTTACCAGAATTTGAATCAATGAGTCCAGAGTAATAAAGCGATTTTGCGCGTGAGATAGAGTCCTTATAAAGGGTAAGGTGAGTTGCATACATGTCCTTGTGGATAGTGAGCCCGGACTTTCTGTAAAGTCTTTCAAGTTGGCGAGTCTTTGTCTTGATGGAGCGGAGATGGGGGGTGAACCAGGGTGCAGGTCGGGTAAATTGAACAGACCGGGACTTTAGAGGAGCAAGGGCGTTGAGGGTGTTCGTGAGGTCCGCGTTGTACCGGGAGACAAGTTCATCAGGAGAAGAGTTGTGGTCCAGAGTCAGGGTGGCAATCATCTCAGCAAGGGTGGCAACGTTGATGTCCTTGATGTTGCGATATGTGATGACACGGGGTGGTTTGGGGAGAGAGAGAGTGATGGAAACATTGAATGAAACCAGGAAATGGTCTGTTATAGGGATTTCATCAGCTGTGCAATTCTTAGGGGTAAGGCCAGACATGCAGATGAGGTCCAGGGTGTGGCCTTTTATGTGGGTGGGAAAATCCGAGAATTGGTGCAGACCAAGGCTGTCGAGTGAGGAGGTGAAGTCTTTAGTGAGGGGAAGAGTGGAATTGTCCATGTGGATGTTGAAGTCTCCGAGAATAATTATATTCGGTGACAGGGTGGAGAGGTGTGTGAGGACCTCAGAGAATTCTTTTAGAAAGTCACAATGTGGTTTTGGTGCACGGTATACAGTGGCTATGATGGTGGGTGAGGGTCCAGAAATTTTACACGCAAGACATTCAAAGGATTGGGTTTCCTGGATAGAAACTTGAAGGATTCTCCAGTTCTTGCGGTAAAGTATCGCAAGTCCACCTCCGCGGCCTGAGAGGCGGGGCTTAGCAATGTAAACAAAGCCTGGTGGAGTTGCGCCATTGAGCTCGGAGAAGTCTCCCGCCGTTTGCCAAGTCTCAGTTATACAAAAAAAGTCAAGCTTACGGTCAATTAGGATGTCTTGGATAAGACACCCCTTTCCCGTAAGCGAGCGGACGTTGAGGAGGCCGAAGTTGACGCTGGTGGCGTCCCCACGACGAGGCGCATTAGCCGACCTAGCCAGGCCGGCTAACATACGGTGGTCGATCTTGCGGCTACTCCCTCTGCGCGGCTGGCGGACGGATGACCACAGGGAGGTGATATCCTTGGAGCCATCGAGGTGAAAGCCTCGACGTGATCCGCGGTGGATATACCTCCGTGAAGGGCGACGAGCGATTTCCGGAAACCGGAGAATCGCCGGTGGCACGCTCGTCCATCGGGAGCGGAACTTCAGCAGCTCCGCCGCCGAGTACTGTAGCCGCCCAACAGGTCGATGGAGAAGCGCCATGATATTCACCAGCAACACACAGAGGGAGGCAGCGGCCAGGTAGCCCTCGACAGCGGGAACAGGTGGGTGGAGATGATAACGCGGCTTCGTCAGTGATCCGGATAAGCGACCGGAATCATGCGATGGATCGATAGCCAACGTTCGTTTGGTGACTGTCTGGTAATTCCAGAGGTTCGTGAACCATAAAAAAGCTAAAAAGAGGTTTAAAAGGCTAAAAGAAGGTAAAAAACAGGTAAAAAACATTACGCGGGAAAGCAGCGGCAGCCAAAGCGCGCCAGCGTCCGCTCGTCCCGGAAGTGTATTAGTATTTAAATTCAAATCGCTGGCAGACACATGACATATGCGACGACGTAGCAACGGACTCCAAAATGTCACTTGACACAGCTTCATCGAAGAATGTCTGTTAATGACGCCATCATACCACCATGTGCGACAGTCCATCTGTTTTTTGGAGGACCCCCTATTGAAAATGTTGGATGGCTATGTTAGCTTCTCACGCTAATAGCTTGCTTTAATAGTACTTTACTAATTGATTTAAAGATATACTTGTTTGACACTCCACAAAAAAGACCGCTGAGTAAAGATTGAGACGTCTATGTTGGCTCCGGATAGGACATTAACTCATTCACTGCCATTCCCGAATTTACTTTTGGGTGCCGATAAAGCACTGGTCAGACCTCTGACAATGGGGCAGACGGCTCAAATTGATACGGAAGGAAAGCACATAAATAATGCAATGGTGAATGGTTGTTTGTTGCACCAAGACTACTATTTGATACTAGTTGACACAAATTCCCAGCAGACAAATCAGCCCATTTCCAACGGAGCTTGGGCGCCATCTTGTGCATTTTCCGGGACGCTACATTGGAGTCCTAATGCCTCGAATTGATACGGGAGGACTTTTTTAATCGATTGCAAACATTTATGCTTTCCTCTTCGGAACTATTTTAATCATATTCAGAACTGGATGAGTAACAAGAAAGCATCTTCTCCGAACCTGGAGCCATTGTTTTGATTCTGGAGCACGGCAAGACGTTCTTGCGTGATGTCACGAACAAGGGGGCGGGACCTTCTGAAACTCGGCATCTCCGAGGTCATTTTGAAGTAGTTTTGGGACACATTTTTATTGGTGTTTTGCATTTGACTAAAATACCAGCCTGTGTATTTTTGGTATTTTAGATGCTATAAAACACTTTTCTGATGTCAGTTAGGAAACAAAAAAAAAATGGTGTCGGTTGTCCTTTAAACCACTGCTGAGGGTTTTATGGCAGTTCTGAAACACGATATACCGAATGTGACTCTTTTCCAATTCTATAATCCCAAATGAATACAGTTTGGCCTGTAATGCATTATTTAGGCAGTGGTTATCTCGTTTATCATTGGCTCATCAATAAGTGTACGCATTTACAGTGCACCTACATTATTACACGGACTGCAAGCTCGTTTCGACTCCAACTTTATAGCAAAATAAATGGAATTTCTACAACTTGATAGCCCACCATTTTACATGTATGTTGACAGTTGCCTTAATAATCCACTGCAAGAGGATACATGCAACAAGGTAGGCCCATGTGATCGGCAAAAGAATTTTCTGATTCAAAATAGGCAAAACGTAATTGAGACATTCTTTTGCGAGACCGGCCTCACTTCTAATTAACTTTACAGCTGCGGGGCCGTTGCAATAAATGGCTCCCCTTCAATTTCCTTTAATCAGATGCTTCAACACAAAGGCTTTTTATTCCCCCGATAAGGATTCTTTCGCGACGGACGGCGCATGTGGAGTGGTGATAGTGTGTGAGCAAAACGAGCAGCGATAGCAGGCGCTTATTAGCAGTAATCTATAGGCATTATATATTTGCCAATTTGAGCGATGTCAACTGAAATAGACTCAAAGGAGGGTCGCACTTTGTCCTCCGCAGAGCTCTGAATGCACACTTAAAGGACAACCGACATCACTTTTTTGTTTCCTAACTGACATCAGAAAAATGTTTTATAGCATCAAAAATACCTGATATTTTAGTCCAAAATCTGCAAAAAAAATTGAGCTGCAAATTGGGCATTTTCAGAAAGTCCCGCCCCCAGTTTGTGACGTCACGCCAAGACGTCTTGCCTTGCTCGAGAATCAAAACAATGGCTTCAGATTCGGAGAATATGCTGTCTTGTTACACATCCAGTTATGACTATGATTCAAATAGTTCTGAAGAGGAAAGTATAAATGTTTGCAATCGATTAAAGAAGGTTTTCTGGGTCGTTTTATGGCTCAAGACTGATGTGTAGTGTCACAGAAAATGCAGAAGATGGCGGCAGAGCTCCGTTGGAAATAGTTTCATTGTTCAACTTGGAATCTTTTTCAACGAATATCAAAGAGTCGTCTCGGTGCAACACACAACGATTCACCATTGCGTTATTTGTGTTTTCATTCTAATTTCGCCATCAACACGGAAAAACACGAAGGTTTCAGACTAAATAAAGTACCGCAAAATGCATTGATGTGATGCAAGATATGTTCTTTCTCAGTCAGGGGCGTTCCTTCAGTGACGTAGGCTGAGGACCCGTCACCAACTCAAAAACAAGACTTCCGGAATATTCAGTGCGAGTCTTAAAACGTAAAATATAGCTGTATGCGGTGGAATCTTTGTAAAATACGCTCAGTAGAAATCATTTGAAGCCATTTTACAAATTATGGACACAACTTGTCCGGAGACGTCGGTTGTCATATATCAATTTAACGTTCGTAAACCGAAAAGTTCATAAGCCAATGGGTTCGTAAACCGAGGTATCACTGTATTTTCAATTTCCTGAATACATTTCAGGAATGGCAGTGAATGAGTTGAATACATATGAGAACCACAGCCAAAGAGAGTTTATGCTTTGTGACACAAAAACACAAATGAGCGTTCCATTTGGATGCGAAGAAGCATCATTTGGGAGTCCAAGCAATTGTGTTCAAAATTTTTCTTTTGCCTTATTTGCTACTGGACTGACATTTCGTTCAGGGGTTTCACCTGAAGTGCTCAATTTGTTTTCACTTCACTCAAGTGGTGTCGTGTCTGACACGTAGACCAAGGTCAACTTTTTGCTAACAATAACAAAAAAAACAGGCAAGCAAGCGACAGCTCAACTCTGGAAAAACACGCAAGTCAAGTTACAGTGATACCTCGGTTTACGAACCCCTTGGCTTACGAACTTTACGGTTTACGAACGTTAAATTTATGACAATTTTAGCTTGGCATACAAACTATTTTTTGGGATACACACGGAGCTGCCACAATGAGGGATGTGTCGTTCGCGAACGGGCCCGTTCTCCTAACAAGAAAATGGCAGCCGGCTTGTTTTGGTCCTCTATTCCCCGCCCTCAGTCTTTGGTTGAAGCCACGTCATTGGTCAAGAACGCAGCAGTGAGGGGAGGTGGTTTAAACATTAAAGAGACAGGCAGACGGCAGAGAGAGTGACAAAATGGATGGAAAACAGTGAAATTTGGACTAGTTTCAACTTTGATAGTTTACAGGCATAGTGTAGACTGCAAGGTTAAAATTCCCCTCAATCAGGCTCCACAAATAACCTGCACAAGCCATCTGTACACTTGATGCAAAAACAACCCAGCTAAACAGAATACAATTGATGAGGAACAAAGTAAAATTAGAAAGAAAGAAGAAGGCTACGTTCCTCATCAAGTGTTGAATGCTGATGAAACCGGCCACTCCATTCCATCAAGCCATCACAAAGGTAAATAAAACGACTGTATTATATAGTACAGTTTATTTATGTAAATATAATACCATAGCACATTTATTATACATAAAAATAAGTTATATTTTGTGTAGTTTTGAGGCTTATTTAGTAGAAAATTATGTTTTTATGGGGACCTGGGAACGGATTATTCTCATTTTAATGGTTTCTTATAGGAAATTAATTTTTGGGATACACACTTTTCGCCTTACACACTCTGTCTGGGAACCAATTAAGTTCGTAAGCCAAGGTATCACTGTACTTGTATCTCAGGGCCTATAATATGAGAGAGACCTCGGTGTTCGAGATGCTCAGCCCACCCTCTCCCGTTCTGTAGAAGATTCAGCTTGTATACAAGCAATTTAAAGCATGTAGACATAAGTCACCTTGAGTTCTCTTGTCCAATCGTTTAAAAAGCTTGCCTCTCATTCCGAGTACGTCTCAACGAATCACAGCCTTAAAATTGGAGAGATGCTTCTAATCCTGGCCCCCCTGTCACACATCAACTCAGAAGAAACAAGCAGTGGCCGCCGTGAGACGTGATCAAAGAGCCTTTGAGCAGCCACGAGAGCAAGTGAAAGCCAGCTACAAGCGCTATTGACCGAAAAGGAGTGAGGAAGTAAGTCAGATGTGAGCCCGAGAGTTTCTAAGTCAGTGGACTCGTGTTGCAGCCTCCCTGACGGACCGCGCTGACCCCAAGGGTGCGGGCGGGATTCGGCGGTCTGCTCGGTGACAGCTAGTGACGGGTGGTCGGGGCTCATGCATAATGGGGGCTCGGCCAAGCGCTGCGTGAAAGCAGTTCCCTCCCGCTCGCTCTTTCTGAGGAGTTGGTGGAATATAAAACTGTTGCTTTTGTGTCGATAGCACACTGCAAGGACAGACGTCCATTTGAGAATTAGGGACGGAACAAAGGGCGGGACAGATTTTTTTTAATCAAGGCCAATACTGAATACGATAATCAACCGATTATTTTCAAAATTCACCCGAGTCATAAAATAAATAACTAAATAAATGGAAAAATGAAAAATGAAATGAAAATTACAAAATAACTAAATAAATGAAAAATGTGTTATATGTTGAAGGTCATGGTACAAAATTAAACCGAAATATATATATATATATATATATATATATATATATATATATATATATATATATATATATATATATATATATATATATATATACAGTAAAGTCTCGTTATATCGATATTCTCTGGAGTCGGAAAAAATATCGATATAACCGGACTATCGATATACAGTAAAGTCTCGTTATATCGATATCGGATATAGCGATAGTCCCGGTTATATCGATACTATTTCTATGCACGCACGGAGAAAAGTACATGCAAATAGGGTCGGATATATCGATAGTCCCGGTTACATCGATATTTTTTCGGACTCCCTTGAATATCGATATAACGAGACTTTACTGTATTCGATCCTGCGGCATGTAAATTTTCTCCTTGCGTTCATAGAAATAGTATCGTAATAAGCAGTACTATCGATATAACCAATATCGATATAACGAGACTACTGTATATATAATACAATAGAATCAATAATATATAATATCCAGTACATGCTTCATCTTTTAATATGATTTTTTTTGACACTGCAGTTTTAATCGCATTTCAAAAAACCTTCGATCAAAAATTCAATCCCATTTCAAATGGTTTCCCGAAGCAATTGTCCCATCGAAGCCTTCCCATTTCCTCTGTCGAACATTTCTCACGATTACAAATCCATGCAACGGAAATGCATCAGAATGAAGTGACAAAATAGCATTTTCAATATTCATTCCCATCCGAAATCTATCTGAAGTGATCCATTTTAAATCCAGCAAATTATACATGACCCTGCGTGCAACATTATCATTTGACTTATTCATGACTTCAGTGTGCTTGATTGACAAAAAATAGTGTCGGCGAGATGACGAGGCTTTGGCAGGGTTCACACCAAACCATTTGTTACTTCCTCAAAAAGAGCCCATCCACAAGCTGTGAGCTTTACATTTGTACTGGTAGGCTGTGAGTGAGTTGAGCGCCCCTCTCTCCCACCCTTGTTCGTGATGTCATGCCAAGACGTCTTGCCTTGCTCTAGAATCTAGAAAATTTGGACTAGTTTCAACTTTGATAGTTTAAAGGCAGAGTGTAGACTGCAAGGTTAAAATTCCCATCAATCAGGCTCCACAAATCTGTACACTTAATGCAAAAAGCTATCAACCCAGCTAAACAGAACACAATTGATGAGGAACAAGGTAAAATTATCGCAGAGAAAGCACCGACAAGGGATCATTCCTCAAGATGGTGAAAGAAGAAGGCTACATTCCTCATCAAGTGTTTAATGCTGAGGAAATCGGCCACTCCATTCCATCAAGCATCAACGACAATCACAAAGGTAAACAAAACGACTTAATTATACAGTACAGTTTATTTATTTAATTATAATACCATAGCACATTTATTATACATAAAATAAGGTATATTTTGTGTCGTTTTAAGGCTTAGAAAATTAGAAAGTAGAAAATTGTTTTATGCGGACCTGGGAACGGATTATTCAAATTTTAATGGTTTCCAATGGGAAATTATTTTTTAGGATACACACTTTTTGCCTTACACACTCTGTCTGGGAACCAATTAAGTTCGTAAGCCAAGGTATCACTGTATTGGTTTATATAAGGCTTTAACAACAGCTGAAGCTACAACAAAGCGCTAACATGGATTAAAAAAAGTGAAATGCTGCCCCTTTGTGGAAGGGAAAAAACTAAATTCGGGAATGGCTCTCTACGTCATATTTTCGATTCCCGAACAAATGTGTGAATGGCAGTGAATGAGTTAAGAGTCACACTGAGCTTTGCCATGCACTTGGCCTCGATTAAAAAAAAAAAGAAAACAAAACGCGAGTTAATCCTCCTAATTATCCCCCACCACCCCCTATTGGAAGCTTGTTTCTTTCTAGCTTGGCACATAAAATGCGGTTGGTATCTCTTTAAGAAGAATAGCATTCAACACAACAACTTGGTGTGAAGTGTTATTCGGCCGTCTTCAAAGAACGAGGATGTCCTCCGTTGCCGGATGTTACATCACACAGTGTGATTCTTCGCACCCTTTCTTGTCTCGCTCTCACCACCTGTTTGGAGCTGCTTAAGTGCGAGGACCTCACAAGGCAAACCGCCAGCCAAGTGGTCGCACAAACAAGACGAATCAACAACACAAAGAATGCGAAAAGACTACTGAAACGCTTGTTCAATGGGGCTCTTGATCAATCACCCGCTTTTGATGTTGATTAGTGGGAAATAAACGGACAAGTGGCTATTATGCGGGGAAACCTGCACCGCGTATGTTGAGAAAAAAACCCGTTGGAAATGGAATTCAAAGCTAACTCTTGTGTTTTTAAAGAAAGAAATTTAGTTCGCACAGTTGTCAGTTTGACACATTCACACTTACTATATACAGTAATACATTGGATTACGAACTTAATTGGTTCCCAGACAGAGTGTGTAAAGCGAAAAGTGTGTATCCCAAAATTTAATTTCCCGTAGGAAACCATTAAAATGAGAATAATCCGTTCCCAGGTCCCTATAAAACATAATTTTCTACTTTCTAATTTTCCAAGGCTTAAAACAACACAAAATATACATTATTTTATGTATAATAAATGTGCTATGGTATTATAATTAAATAAATAAACCGTACAGTATAATAAAGTCATTTTATTTACCTTTGTGCTGGCCGTTGTTGGCATGATGGAATGGAGTGGCCGGTTTCATCAGCATTAAACACTTGAGGATGCGGAACGTAGCCTTCTTTCACCATCTTAAGGAATGATCCCATGGAGGTGCTTTCTCTGCGATAATTTTACCTAGTTCCTCATCAATTGTGTTCTGTTTAGCTGGGTTGATAGCTTTTTGCATTAAGTGTACAGATGGCTTGTGCGGGTTGTTTGTGGAGCCTGATTTATGGGATATTTTAACCTTGCAGTCCACAGTCTGCCTTTGAACTATCAAAGTTGAAAATGTCTCACTGTCGTCTGCCTGTCTCTTTAATGTTTAAACCACCCCCCTTTACTGCTGCGTTCTTGACCAATCACATGGCTTTAACAGAAGACTGGGGGCGGGGAATAGAGGACAAAAACAGTCGGCTGCCATTGTGTTGTTAGAAGAACAGGCTCGTTCGCGAACGACACATCACTCATTGAGGCAGCTCCGTGTACGAAAAAAGTTTGTATGCCAAGGTAAAGTCCGTATGCCAAGATAAACCTTTCATCAATGTAACGTTCCGTAAACCGAAAAATTCGTAAGCCAAGGGATTCGTAAACCGAGGTATCTGTTAAAAATACTTCCATACATTCCGAGTTACCTGCAATGGAAATAATTAAAACAGCGGCGCATGCTACTGTCTCGTCATCGGACAACGGGTCAGAGGTGCTTGGTGAAATGCTTTCGATTCTGTTATTTACTTATTTCTTTCTTTTTTAAATTGGCTCTGAGGTGACAGCCGCTAGAACAGGACACAAATAGGCGAACCCGACGATGCCGGCGAGACACGAGGCCAAAGCACTTGCGACTAGACGGCTACTGATAATCAATCAGAAGGCTACAGTCTGTCAGCCACCGGGAGCAAAGAGGAGGGGATGGAGGAGCGCAGATCAAGGTTTGACCACCTGAACGGGTCTCCCCCTCACTAAAAACCGTCAACAGCTCATTCGAGGTGCATGACATTTATTTATTGATTTCGTTTTTGCTTCAAAAGGAATAAGTGCAGCGGAAGTAAGTCTTAGTGTTGCTGTCAACATTACGTCTCTCTCGCTGGGTAGCCTTGATGAAGCATCCGTCTAATTGTGCATCTTTTCAAAGTAATCCCACAGAGTGACTTGGAAATAAACATCCAAGGTCCCAAATGCAACAAAGTTAAACAAGTCTGGGTTTAAAAAAAAATAAGCAAGCCCATATCTGTCAACCGGCTGTATTTTGCTGTATTCTGTACGATTTTTGCATTTTTAGATGTTAGAAAATATGTATGGGAAACGCAAAAAAAAGTCACAATAATTTTGAGATACAGTAAAGTCTCGTTATATCGATATTCAAGGGAATCCGAAAAAATATCGATATAACCGGGACTATCGATATATCCAACCCTGTTTGCATGTAATTTTCTCCCTGCGTGCATAGAAATAGTATCGATATAACCGGGACTATCGATATATCCGATATCAATATAACGAGACTTTACTGTATTTTCAATTCCCATTTCGTCATTAAATATTAGCAGTAATGTTATTTATGACAAATTTTGCGACTTGTAAAAAGTGAAGTCGACCAACAAGAAAACAAGTCCGTGCGAAAAGTCTCCAGAAGAAAAACAAAAGTTCAGAGAAGACACATTCCGGTCGAGTGGAATTTTATTTTGGAAACAGTTAAATTAAATATTTTACCATGTTTTTTTTTCGCCGTAATATCATTCATATTTTTTTTTTATAAACATACATCGTAAGAACACAAATTCAAATTATTTTTTTTTGCTGTGGACTAATTCAATTCGTCCACATTTGATTATTGATACACGCTTAGAAATGAAATGTATTATTATTATTATTATTATTATTATTATTATTATTATTATTATTATTATTATAACTTGCCAAATGACAGTTTCTGACTATCAAAGCTAATATCCTCAAGCTCAGAATACAATGTCAAGTCATGGCTGCGCAAGCTAATGGCTGTTAGCCAATTAGCGCACACATCATCACGCTAAAAATTCCACGTGGAACCGAGGCCATATCATGGAAACCATCCAAGTCTTTGTAGTTCAAAAGTTTGCAGTGACGATATTAGCTCATGTCAGAATGACATATGTAAATGTGTTAAATTTGCAACGCGCGCTTTCGCCCTTGAATCGTTTCGGTCGAGTCATGTTTGATCAATAACAAGCTTTCATTACGTCCGAAATTTCATCACTATTTGTTTTTTCTTCTTTATTGTTGCCGTGAGTGAAGTGTTTATCGGATACTTCCTCAGGCATGGCTATGCAAAATAAAAACACATTAAATCGCACACGTTGTGGACTTTGCACTTTGCCTGTGGGTTGTCAATCGAGGTGTCGACCAGATATGAGAGGAAAACAGCAAACCAAATGGAGGGGAATGATTTCAGAAAGAGAAAGAGAGGAGGGGAGAGAGACAAGGGCATAGAAAATGATAGAGCGGCACAAACAAGATGGCAGTGTGCTTTTTAAGCAGCTCAGGCTTTATTAAACTAAAAGGGCTCCTCTCTCCAATCTGGTTGAGGTGCCCAATGGATCATGTCAGGCTATCATCTGGGATGCCACACAACAGGCGTCTTGCCAAAGGTCTGTGTGTAATTCTAGAGGACAAATGATGCCTGGTTTCATGCTTGTTACTGTTTAAAACTACGGTTTTATCAGAGATGTTTGTTCGGACACTGAACAAAAGCTCGAACACAGGAAGATTGTATTTTAGTGCCGGCAGGGGACGTACAAATTCATGACCGACGCCCAACTTCTACAGTATATGCAAATTTAAAGGACAACCGATGTGTCCGGACAAGTTGTGTCCATAATTTGTAAAATGGCTTCTACTGAGCGTATTTTATAATGATTCCATCGCATATAACTATATTTTACGTTTTAAGACTCTGAATATTCCGGAAGTCTTGTTTTTGAGTTGGTGACGAGACCGTATGTGACGTCACTGAAGGAATGCCCCTGACCGAAAAAAAGGACACATTGTAGCAGTCCTTTCATCACGTCAAGTTGTGTCCATAATTTGTAAAATGGCTTCTACTGAGCGTATTTTATAATGATTCCATCGCATATAACTATATTTTACGTTTTAAGACTCTGAATATTCTGGAAGTCTTGTTTTTGAATTGGTGACGAGTCTGTATGTGACGTCACTGAAGGAACGCCCCTGACCGAAAAAAAAAGGACACATTGTAGCAGTCCTTCCATCACGTCAATGCTTGTTTGGTCTGAAAACCTCGTGTTGCACCAGAAAGAGCCAGAAGAGGGCGTCCAAGCTCCATGTAAGGAGCTTGCCGGCCATGGCCTGCGCTTTATCGGCACCCAAGCATGAAAAAACAAAACCCGAAAAAATTCAGGAATGGCGCTCTGTCATATTTTCAATTCCCGAATAAATCCGGCAATGGCAGTGAATGAGTACATTTTTGAAAGCCAGGTTAGGGTTTCACACGGAATGGGCTTGTCCAGGATGTGTTTTTGTGTTTAAATGTAGTCTAGGACCGTGACGGGTTGGGAGTTATCTGGGAGTGTGTTTGGACGGGAGTGAAAACCCGATCCCGTGTCACCCGTTACTCTACCCCTTGTTGTCATGGTCAAGAACCCCTAAATTGGAATTGACCGAGGAGTAGAAGGGTGAGCAGTGAACGGACCATAACCTCAGAATAGATACATTTTACAGGCAATTTGAGCCTTTGGGTTAATGACAAAAGCACACTATCGGCATTTAATTGTTCAAAAAGAACAGTATTTCTCTCTTGTGACCTAGCATTGACATACTGCCACCTTCTTTATCATGGATTCCATAACGGAATGTACATTTTGACAAGAGCGGTGTCCAACGACAACGGGCACCATTGTGTTTCTTGGCTACTGACTTCACTTCATTCATCATCGACGTAAAAAAGGTAATAGGACTTTAGAGCTGGACTAATGGCCAACGACAGGTTCTCTGTTAAATAGATGAAAGGTGTGCCATTATGGGCCGGGCTCATGAGAGGAAGAGGCCATGCGACTAATGACTCATTAGAGACATCCATAGCCAGACAGGCTGGAAGCCAAAAGGCCAGGAGTCCTTTTTTTAAAAGACTCACTACCCGAGATGACATTAATTGTCGCCGTCAGGACATCATGGATTTTCATGGCGCATCGTCTGCTCTCTTGACACGTCTCGGCGCGAACGGTGGCAGTGCCAAGGAGGCCCCCGCCGTCCCGGCCACTTGATGTCCGACAGCTTGACCGCCATTCTCGCCGTAAAAAGCGCAAAGCGCTCTTGGCACTGATGTAATTCAAACAAACAGGAAGTGGGTATCAGTCTTTTTTGTTTATTCTTGTAGGCATCAACTGCTGGTTCAACTGCCATTTGAGACTTTGGTGTACCTACCACATTTTCCGGTGTATAGGGCGCACCGCAGTATAAGGCGCACCCCCAATGAATGGTGTACAGTAAAGTCTCGTTATACCGATATTCTCGGGAGTCGAAAAAAATATCGATATAACTGGACTATCGATATATCCGATACTGCGGCATGTAAATTTTCTCCTTGCGTTCATAGAAATAGTATCGTAATAAGCAGTACTATCGATATAACCGATATCGATATAACGAGACTTTACTGTATTTTCAAACTTTTTCCATATATAAGACGCACCAGACTATAAGGCGCACCTTGAATGAAAAAAAGTGTTTCTCATCTAATGTATAAAAGTTTTCCAAATAAAGGCCGCACCACATGATCACACACTCCCACTCACGAATACTCACACTCACACACACACACTCTCTCACACACTCACACTATCACTCCATCTTTCTCTCTCACAGTTACTCTCACACAAACTGCAAGACAATCTCACATTCACTCACTCACACAGTCACGCTCACTCTCTCTCACACACACTATCACACACACACTCTCTCACTCCCTCTATCACACTCTCTCACTCACATTCACATTCTCACTCTCACACAAACCTTAACACTCACAATCTCACATTCACTCACTCACACAGTCACACTCACTCTCTCTCACACACTCACTTTCACTCTCACACGAACTAACACACAATCTGACACTCATTCACTCACACTGTCATGCTCACTCGCTCACTCTCACACTCATTCACTCACTCACACTCACTCGCTCAAATGTAATACAGTAAAGTCTCGTTATATTGATATCGGATATATCGATAGTCCCGGTTATATCGATACTATTTCTTTGCACGCACGGAGAAAATTACATGCGAACAGGGTCGGATATATCGATAGTCCCGGTTATATCGATATTTTTTCGGACTCCCTTGAATATCGATATAACGAGACTTTACTGTATTTAAAACAAACAAAAAATGGACTGATAACCCCAGTTCCATGAATTAATTCCACATTGGAAAATAGAACACGACACATGTACAACAGCTTGACGGCTGTAAAACAGCAAGTGCTTTGGCGCTGCTGTGATAAAATTGCTAAAACGGGGAAACGGGAACATGGGCGTCAAAACTCCAACGCGGGACTCATTTTCAATATTCCGGTCGCATCATTAAGCATCTGCAGTGGGGGGGGGGGTGTCGCCGCATCCCTCATTTGGACAACGCAGAAGAAAGGATGCTCTACCAGTCTCGCTGTACCCTGCCCGCTACGCTAATGTGATTCACTTTCAAAAAAAAAAAAAAAAAAAGTGAGAGGAAATGAAGAAAGCTACTCTTGGCCACCCTTTCTCGCTCACACAGAATACGCACAGCTTCATGCTTGATGATGCATTGAAACAAGAGATGTCCAAAGCATTCACCCAAAGGCAGCCTGCAACCACGCTGACCCCAAAACAGTAAAGTAGTAATTAGTGTCAAGGAATTACATTGGGTCAGAGCTAAATTTACCCTGGATTGTTCGCGTAAATTAAAGAGAGTCGACACCACATGTGATGAGGGGCTATGAGCTCAACAGGTTACTGCTCTTATTTTGAAATGACAGGAAGTTTTTCTGTGAACACATTCAATGCTAATTTTGGTAAAAATATGAATAGCAAAAGAAGAGATGAATTTAAATTCAATATGCGATTTTGAATCGGTACAATACACTGAATGTCACTAATTAAATAAATAATAATAATAATACTACGACGACTACTACAACTACAACTACTAATAATAATCATCATCATCATCATCATCATCATCATTTGTCCTTGAATTGAATGTGAAAAATAAAAGCAGCTCATTTGGGGCTTGTTAAAGCGCGATATAAATCAATATGTATGTATTGTATTGTATTGTATTGTATTGTATTTTGGACAGCCGCCTTCATTTCAAGCACATATAACTCCAGACCCAACTAATTTAGGAATTAACTTTTTTTTCTGATGAAAAAAGAGAGTCTAGGGCTTCTATCGCTGCATTGAATGTTTATGTAGTCGTAAAACTCAATATCATGTGGGTCCTGCAATTCGAGTGACAATGACAAAAACCCTCGACACCCTGGTGCCATCACATGATCGATTGCTGTGCGAGAGTGAGATGTTGGATGGCTGGCCAAAAAAATGACCTGCTAGCGCGTTGCGGTGCTAGGCGTAGAATTACAAATTTTTGGTCGTAAGTACGGGTGGTCGTAAGTTGAACCGGTTGTAAGTCGGATGTTACCTGTATAGGGACAGCGCTAGCAGCAAATTTTAGTTTGCTTACAAATCTCCTCGGATGAGAAGCGAAAGGTCAGACACCTTCAAAGAAGTACATATGACGGCTGAAGAAACCTTTTCATCTATCTCAACTCAAAGTCACATGACAACACAGTGGTGTTGCTCCAACCCCGGAAAGCAAGAGAATGAGGATTTATATGTCGATTAATTTGCCTGTGTTTGCTTCAAAGGGCTTGCAAAAGCTGTTTAAAAAAATAAAAAAAATAATAAAAAACATTGTCGCACCTTTTACAACTGTGAAAACAAAAAAAAAAGCAAGAAAAGCACACCACCATGTGCGAGGCATCTCAGTGAGGGCAAATAAATCCATAAGTAGGCCTTTAAAAGGCCATGGGACCGACAAACCTTTTAAATCCCACCAGCAGGAAAAAAAAACATAAGAGACAAAAAGGTCAGAGCAAAAAAATAGACTTCTTCAACAATAGTTTGTCTGACTCCCGTCGACGAGAAGAAAGCGGACGCTCAGCCGGGGCTTTGACTTCTCAACCGTCGCGGTCTCCCTTCACACTTGCGGCGTCGAAACGCAAGAGAGAATTAAGAGATTTCTGATGTTCTCAAAGTAAAAATTCAAGTAGCACTCCAGGGTAATGTTGACAATTTTCATCTATACAGAGATATCTTGACTTACGATCTTAATTGGTTCCCAGACAGAGTGTGTAAGGTGAAAAGTGTGTATCCCAAAAATTAATTTCCCATAGGAAACCATTAAATTGAGAATAATCCGTTCCCAGGTCCCCATAAATCATAATTTTCTACTTTCTAATTTTCTAAGCCTTAAAACTACATAAATATACCTTATTGTATGTATAATAAATGTGCTATGGTATTATAATTAAAGAAAGAAACTGTACTGTATAATAAAGTCATTTTATTTACCTTTGTGATGGTCATTGATGGCTTGATGGAATGTAGTGGCCGGTTTCATCAGCATTAAACACTTGATGAGGAACGTAGCCTTCTACTTTCACCATCTTGAGGAATGATCCCTTGTAGGTGCTTTCTCTGCGATAATTTTACCTTGTTCCTCATCAATTGTATTCTGTTTAGCTGGTTTGATAGCTTTTTGCATCAAGTGAACAGATGGCTTGTGCGGGTTATTTGTGGAGCCTGATTGATGGGATATTTTAACCTTGCAGTCTACACTCTGCCTTTGAAATATCAAAGTTGAAACGAGTCCAAAGTTCACTCTTTTCTATCTATTTTGTCACTCTCTGTAGTCTTCCTATTTCTTTAATGTTTAAACCACCTGACCTCACTGCTGCGTTCTTGACCAATCACGTGGCTGTAACCGACAACTGGGGGCGGGGAATAGAGGACCAAAACAAGCCGGCTGCAATTTTCTTGTTCGGAGAACGGGCTCATTTGAGAATGACACGTCACTCATTGTGGCAGCTGTGTGTGTATCCCGAAAAATAGTTCGTATGCCAAGGGAAATTTTTCATAAATTTAACGTTCGTAAATGGAAAGGTTTGTAAGCCAAGGGGTTCGTAAACCCAGGTATCACTGTATTCCAAGGTAATGATAACAAGGGCACGGCCGGACCTCTCCTCGTGTCCGCTATTACCAGGCTAATCTGCGCTACCACCGCCTCATCCCTCCTCTCTTTGGAGAATTTCTAGATTTAATTTAGGCATTTGTGGGTGGGGAGGACGATGCTCAGCGTTGACAAGAGCCATCCATCTTCTCTTAACAGTCCTAATCTTTATAGAGGCTCCAGACTTCAGGTAGTGTGCGTGATGGATAGCACCTCTGGCTGAGGACAGTCCATTAGCGAAGTGGGGGTGAGTAGAGGCGGCTGGGATGAAAACCACAAATCCAGAAGGCCGCTTTACACTGTCTCTTGTGCGAGTCAGACAGGGCTGGCAAAGCGGCGCCTAGCGCTTTAGCAGAGGCCGGCGGGTAAAAGAAAAACCAAACAAAAAAGTATGAACATCCAGCCTGATTTAGTCCGATATCAGCTTACATGAGTCATTGATAATAAATGGACTGCATGTACGCATCATTTCTGCATTAAGAGTATGGAGACATGCTAACTTTTGCTAGCACATAGCAAGAGCATCAAACGCTTTGAAAAAAAAAGTCTGCTAAAATGATATCAGATGAAAAGGTTTCTTCAGCCGTCATCTGTGTCGGACGTTTCGCTTCTTATCCAAGAGGCTTCGTCAGCGAACTAAAAAAAAATTGCTGGTAGTTTTGGCCCTAGATAGATAGATAGATAGATAGATAGATAGATAGATAGATAGATAGATAGATAGATAGATAGATAGATAGATAGATAGATAGATAGATAGATAGATAGATAGATAGATAGATAGATAGATAGATAGATAGATAGATAGATAGACAGATAGACAGACAGACAGACAGACAGACAGACAGACAGATAGACAGATAGACAGATAGACAGATAGACAGATAGATAGATAGATAGATAGATAGATAGATAGATAGATAGATAGATAGATAGATAGATAGATAGGCGGTCAGGCGTTGCCGGACTCTGCTACGATAGGTCCCTGCTCTCAGGTTGGGGGGGAGCAGAGGACTATTCCCTGAGGCTACACTGATTACTTCTATTGTCCTGACTGATTACTTCTAAGGGAAAAACATTGCCAGAGGTCTGCCCAGTACTTTATGGGCACCCAAACAAGTACAAACAACAAATTCGGGAATGCCGCTTTGTCATATTTTTAATTCCCGAATAAATTTGTGAATGCAGTGAATGAGTTAAAATAATACAGTAAAGTCTCGTTATATCGATATTCAAGGGAGTCCGAAAAAATATCGATATAACCGGGACTATCGGTATATCCGACCCTGTTTGCATGTAATTTTCTCCGTGCGTGCATAGAAATAGTATCGATGTAACCGGGACTATCGATATATCCGATATCGATATAACGAGACTTTACTGTATATGCTTTATTTCTACAGATAACCAACAACCTTTGAATAGAAGCACTTCTACAGCAAATGAAGCGCACACAGCTCGACGGTGCATATCAATAAATATCATGAGTGACCCCCAGGTGATCCAGGATGTGAATAACACCCCGTAGCACTCTGAAGACAGTCCATCAGAACCTTCACTGTGTGAACACCAAAATTTCCAGAGACATGATACCCTTGGGGGTTCTTCAAGACTCATCCAACCATCGTCGCATACGTAACTGTCGTTCTATAACATCCCTCTGGACCGCCGGGGATGGTGTTTAAAAGCACGGAATGACTAATACCGACAAAGTCATAAGGAATCCCAGACACAAACTCCAACGAGAAACCTCCAAAGAGCCATCCCGGTGCCACCTCAGACGGGATGTACTGACGAACGGTGTGTGTTACTCACCGACACACGACGTGAGGCAAGAGGCGAGCCGGAACGTAGCTTTTTGACACTCACTGAGGGTCTGCATCAGCTAGGGGTTTTTTAGGTTCCTAAGTGTTGTATGATGGTTCTTGTTTTGACACTGAGAAAGGGTGGACTGCTGACATTTCACTGGATTCAGATGGTCTTCTTGGGGCTCCGTTGCTTTTCCAATTGGCTTTATAGGTTTTTATTTCTACTTATTTATGTACAGTAAAGTCTCGTTATATCGATATCGGATATATCGATAGTCCCGGTTGTATCGATACTATTTCTATGCACGCACGGAGAAAATTACATGCAAACAGGGTCGGATATATCGATAGTCCCGGTTATATCGATATTTTTTCGGACTCCCTTGAATATCGATATAACGAGACTTTACTGTATTTATGTACGTACAGTAGGTATGTACATACAGTACTTATGTACATATTTATTTATCTTTTCGGCTATTTATTTATCGATTTGTTTATCGATGTATTTAGCGATTTATTCATTCATGGTTTTCTTTATCGATTTACCGGTTTATCAATTTATCAGTTTATCTGTTTCTGTCTATCGATCTATGCCCTTTAAAAATTGTCCTTATAGATTTTTATTTATTTATTTATTTACATATTTATGTACTTACTTGTTTATAGATTTATTTATCGATTATAATTTATTGATTATAATTTATCGATTAATTTGTCGATTTATTTAGCGGTTCATTTAGCGGTTCATTTAGCGGTCTATTCATCGATTTATTTAGCGATTTATTCATTTATCGTTTTCTTTATCGATGTACAGTAAAGTCTCGTTATATCGATATTCAAGGGAGTCCGAAAAAATATCGATATAACCGGGACTATTGATATATCCGACCCTGTTTGCATGTAATTTTCTCCGTGCGTGCATAGAAATAGTATCGATATAACCGGGACTATCGATATATCCGATATCGATATAACGAGACTTTATTGTATATGTTTATGAATTTATCTGTTTATCAATTTATCGGGTCATCAATTTATCGCTTCATCTGTTTATATGTTTATCGGTCTATCCATTCTAGTCGATAGAAGTTCTATCTATCTATAAGTTTGGTTTTTTTCTTGCGGGACTGGGGGGGGGTGCCAATAAAGCGCTGGTCAGACCTTGGTAATTCAAACTAAAATGTTCTACTTTGCCTCCATGATTATGCTAAAACACACTCGTGGCAAAATGTATTATGCACCAATAAAATCAATGTTAATGTTCATTCATCTACATGCTTAGAAACAAGTCACCCTGGAAGAGGTAAAAGGACAAGAAAAAAAAACTTGGTCAATCCTTATTTGGCACTATTCCGATTTTTTTTTTTTTTTTTTTTTCATTTAATCTGCGTGCTTTTTATTCCGGTTTTTTTTTTTTTGTCCTCGTTTGTGTGTGTGTGTATGTGTGTAGGAGGGCTAAACACTTTCTGCCTCCAGCAGCTAACCTTGAATGATTAAGATATACTGTACGCAGCACCTGTGTTCAAAACTGAAAAAAAAATCTAACCTCAGGCATTAATAAATCTGGCTTCAACTCGAAAACCTATCGCTGATGGTAATTTGTTTTTTCCAGTTAAGAAAATATAAAAATCATACTAACCTTGTATTCGCCTGACATTATGGGGGATAATGTTAGCTAAAACACAAAGTTAGCTCGTTAATCAGCCAAAGTGAAGATCTCAACTTTGCGTCCAACCTGATGTCCAATTAAGAGCTGTGTTTGTCACAGCGGCGCTTTCTCCTTTACAGATTCCCACTGCTGCAGCGTCTACTTTTTTTATGCGGACAAACAAAAACATGGATCATGTATAAAGTACACAAGAAGATGTTCATTGAAAAAAAAAATGCTGTTATGTTTGCAGAGAGTTGCTGATTAACACCTTTTGTTTCCTCAAACCACACTTTCAATTCAAAGTAATGTAAAAATGCAACAATCAATGGACAAATGGTTGCAGGGTCTGCTATCACATCACAACTTAGCATATCATAATCAGAAAACCTTTATTCGTCTCACAATGGGGAAATTTGCAAGTCTGTCACGGCTTTAATGAAGTGATGGTGCAAGCATCGATGACGAGCTAAATGTAGAAAGGGAGGGACGGAATGAGGAGCGTGGGCTGTTGCTATGGTGACTCCCAAGTTTGGCTTGTAAGCAATAATTACCCTCGGTTCTTTTCTGGGCTCATCTCACCAGTTGATTTGATCCCTACGTTGCGATCTAAAGGTATGAGATCGCACGGGTCAATTCATTTACTTACAGAATGACTGAAAACATTTTCGGGTTTTAACATGAAAGCAGCAGTTTCATATCATATGGAGCTAACTGTCAAACTAAACATCAAATTTAAAAAATAGGAATATTACCTTGGAAAACAGCAGCTAAGATGCATGCTAACAAGTAACGATGGGGTAATAACAGGACCAGGAATTGGTACTCAAGAAAGCTGCTGAGGTCAAGTGTACATTCCACCATGACGTCTCTGATCCACTGATGAAAAGGAGGCTTTCATCCTCTCCTCTTTCATCTAGAACCCCTTCATGTCATAAAGTGCGTGTCCTGTACTCAAACATCATATGGGGAAGTCGCTAAGATTGACTAGAAGAAGACTATTAAGTGAAGCGCTTTGTTACAGCTGCAGCTGTTGTGAAAGTGCAATATAAATTAGGATGTATTGTATTGTATTGTCAGTCTATATACACATTCACGAGTGATGTGCATTTGTGTTACTTCCGGGTTGAGTGAACAGTGGCGCGAATGGCTGGGGTTGCTCACCCGCAGGAAGAAAAAAAAGTTATTATCCCGTGACTGTAAAGTGTCCTTGAGAGTTTTGAAATAAAATGTATCATTATTATCATTATTATCATTATTGTCATTATCATCAACACCATTAATATCATCATTAGTATCATCATTAGTAACATATTAGGATTATCATGACTATCATGATTATCATAGTTATCATTATTATTATTATCATTATTATTATTATTATTATTATTATCAAGACAGAAAAATATGACGTTGCTCGGCAGTAATTGATGCTAGCGGTTTGACATACTGACCTATCTGTGTCATAAAGAAATGTATGTGTACACATTTTTTTGTAAAATGTGTAAAATGAAATCGACTATATTCAAAGAGCAAAGCGGTATTGGTATTTGCTATCCGTGCATACCTACAAAGTGAATAATCATACTGCTATTGCTCTGAAAAAAAAGTGCTACCAAACAATCCGACTAACTATATTCATTTTATCTGCCAAGACAGAAGTCCAAAAGTTGGTGAAGGTACCGATAGACAAAAATCATACATTCTCTTTTCTTGGCCTCCATCAAACCCAGACACAAAAGCCAGATGTGACATAAAAAATGCAGTAGAACTCTCTCCTGAAAATATTGATTATTTTAAGAACACAAGCCATTGATTCCATTTGGAAAGTGTGAAGATGAAATTTGGACCCGGAGGAAGCAAGAAGAGCGCTTGTAGCCGCAGGCATGCTTCAAATCAGACTAGCTGGTGTCAAAGCCTCCTACCTCAAGTGAGACAGAGATACAAACATGAAGCGAGTATTGTCCTTTTGGTGAAACTTAATAATACAGTGATACCTCGGTTTACAAACACTTTGGCTAACGAACTTTTCGGTTTACGAACGTTACATTCATGAAAAATTTTACCTTGGCATACAAACTATTTTTCGGGAGACACACGGAGTTGCCACAATGAGTGATGTGTCGTTTGCGAACAAGCCCGAAAATGGCAGCCGGCTTGTTTTGGTCCTCAATTCCCCACTACCAGTCATCGATTAAAGCCACGTGATTGGTCAAGAATGCAGCAGTGAGGGGAGGTGGTTTAAAAATTAAAGAGATAGGCAGAGGACAGAGAGTGACAAACCTTTCAACTTTGATAGTTCAAAGGCAGAGTGTAGACTGCAAGGTTAAAATATCCCATCCGTCAGGCTCCACAAACAACCCGCACAAGCACTCTGTACACTTGATGCAAAAAGCTATCAACGCAGCTAAACAGAACACAATTGATGAGGAACAAGGTAAAATTATCGCAGAGGAAGCACCTACAAGGCATCATTCCTTAAGATGGTGAAAGAAGAAGGTTACGTTCCTCATCAAGTGTCACATTTATTATACATAAAATAAGGTATATTTTGTGTGGTTTTAAGGCTTAAAAAAAATAGAAAGTAGAAAATTATATTTTATGGGGACTTGGGAACGCATTATTCTCATTTTAATGGTTTCATACGGGAAATTAATTTTTGGGATACACACTTTACGCCATACACACTCTCTCTGGGAACCTATTGAGTTCGTAAGCCAAGGTATCGCTGTGTCTCACAATTTGGAGTCAAATTATTATTTTTGTTTGTTTCTTTAATTTACACTTGGACTACCACTATTATTATTATTACTATTATTATATTTCTATCGCTTCCCACTCGTATAAATTTAGTAGTTACAGCTTAACCTTGCCTATTTAAACCATCCAAGACATTCCAGATGAAGATATATGAGGTGACGTTCACACGTAAAATGGTTAATTTGGGCTGTATAGAAGGCAAATAAGGGCAAAAGGAGCATTTGGTGAGAGTGACAATGAGCGACCACTAAGGCAAATTAGATTTTTCCAAGTGAGATCAAGGGGAACGTCGGATTTCCTTGTGGTGAGGTAAAATCTCATCCGGATCTATTGTGTAACCCTTCCAGAGTTTCTTTAACACAGGGATAATCTACTTCAAATGACACCATATTGTTGATCGCAGTGTGGCGTATTGTCCCTCTTTCAGTGTGTTTGACAAAAGACACAGTAAGCCAGTGTTCCAAGCGAGGGGATTGGGCGCAGAGTAGCATTACGCTTCTTCATCTCCATAAAGCCCCCCATTCATCCATTTACCTCTCAGAACGGTGGGCTCCGGTAGCCTCAAGGCAGAAGCAGTCGAGCGCAGAAGGCCGCTTCATTCGGACTAAGCAGACTGATGTGTCGAGTGGTGATAGTCGGCAGATTCGCTTTGTTTGCCGCCAACAAGGGGCCCGTTTGCGTTCAACTCGGCGCCATGAAAGTACTGGAATTGGCGTTAGTTTTACTTTGAAATCCAAAAGCCATAACCATCTGTCTATCTTATTCCAGAAGTTCCCGCCAGGATTTTTTTTCTTCATTTCGACTCCAGCAGAGTGCACTGAAGTTAGTGCAGGCTTATCTCTGCGGCACTCATGCAGAAACTGGACAGGCTGGCAGTTATCGCGACTGAATATTAATGTTCCTTAATTATCCTGCAGGGGAGATATCAGCCCCAAACATCACTGATGGGAACGCTAGACTTGCTGGAGCGTTTGGAGGACCATTTTAACAGCTCATCCTTCATGGCGGGCGAGCTTGTGAAGAAAATAAATGTGGCGGGTGGGGAGGGGGGGGTGAAAGGCGATATGAAAAGCAAAAGCTTTCACTAATCTGTGAATCTCAAGGTAACACTTACCGTTACCTTGAGATTCAATTTGGGACACTTCCAGAACAAAATTTCCAATTAAAATCAAAGATGAACAACTACAGTAAAGTCTCGTTATATCGATATTCAAGAGAGTCCGAAAAAATATCGATATAACCGGGACTATCGATATATCCGACCCTGTTTGCATGTAATTTTTCCGTGCGTGCATAGAAATAGTATCGATATAACCGGGACTATCGATATATCCGATATCGATATAACGAGACTTTACTGTATTAACTTTTGATTTGAAGCATCAAGCACATGGCGCTAACTGTCAAGAAAAGCTAACGTAGCAAAGGAAGAGCGTGGCACAAGCCGCAGGAAAATTCTAATGAAAAAGCTCGTCACAATCAACATCATCAATGGGTGTTTTAAAATTACAACTAGAAACCTGTACATGGTCTCTCATAGGATAAAAACGGAGAAAGCTTCACCAATTTGTTACATAAGAGCTTCAAAGCTCCACCTTAGCAGGTGATGCGACTAAGATTCAAGTCACAACAGAACAACATTTAAAAAAAATGGTCAAATACCAAAATGGACATTTTTTTTCCATTCTCTTCTACACTTTAACGGACGAAAACGGCGACATTCAAGACACCAAAACCATGACGCACATTTCCCACAACTGTACACACAGCTAATACAGTGATACCTCGGTTACGAACCCCCTGGCTTACGAACTTTTCGGTTTACGAATGTTTCATTTATACCTTCGCATACGAAGTTTTTTCGTACACGGAGCTGCCTCAATGAGTGATGTCGCAAACGAGCCCGTTCTTCTAACAACAAAATGGCAGCCGACTGTTTTTGTCCTCTATTCCCCGCCCCCAGTCTTCGGTTAAAGCCACGTGATTGGTCAAGAACGCAGCAATGAGGGGGTGGTAAAACAATAAAGAGACAGGCAGACGACAGTGAGAGAGTTTCATCTTTGATAGTTCAAAGGCAGAGTGTAGATTGCAAGATTAAAATATCCCATCAATCAGCGTCCACAAACAACCCGCACAAGCCATCTGTACACTTGATGCAAAAAGCTATCAACCCAGCTAAACAGAACATAATTGATGATGAACTAGATAAAATTATCACAGAGAAAGCACCTACAAGGGATCATTCCTCAAGATGGTGAAAGAAGAAGGTTACGTTCCTAATCAAGTGTTTAATGCTGAGGAAACCGGCCACTCCATTCCATCAAGCCATCAATGACCATCACAAAGGTAAATAAAACGACTTTATTACACAGTACAGTTTATTTCTTTAATTATAATACCATAGCACATTTATTATACATAAAATAATAAATATTTTGTTTAGTTTTAAGGCTTAGAAAATTAGAATGTAGAAAATTATTTTATGTTTTATGGAGACCTGGGAATGGATTATTCGCATTTTAATGTTTTTCTATGGGAAATTATTTTTTGGGATACACACTTTTCGCCTTAGACACTGTCTGGGAACCAATTCAGTTCGTAAGCCAAGGTATCACTCTATGTTTGTTTGCTAGCAAAACCGGGATGAACAAAACGAGTGAGAAAAGCTTTTGTATGTTTTGAAAGGGCAAGGAAGATTACCCACATCTCAATTTAGCCATCTTCATTCAAGCTACGGTGAAAGCACAGCGAGCTACGGGCCAATGATGAGGCGACCCCCCCCACCCCCCAAAAAAAAAAATCCTCTAAGCACAACAGAGTTAACAAAACACACACAATCACAACACACAAACACATTGACATCTTTTCTCTCTCACTAAAGGTCACATCCAAAGGTGCGACGATCGTTTAATTGCACATTTCAAACAGTCGCGAGGCTCTGAATGGAAATTGCAAATGCTTTGCAAAAGATTATAAAAAAAAGCAAGACGAGATCACACAATATTGTTTTGTTTTGTTGTTTTTTTTCTTCCGCAAACGTGGCGGAACCATTGGCATTTAAATGATGGCAGTGTATTTTCCAGATGATGTACCTTAAACAAGATAATCATCAGCGGAGGGAAGTGGTGGCTATACATTTCACTGAGCCGAGCAATGATTGTTTTATTCATTACCCGAAAGAGAAAAGAAAGTGAATATCAGATGGCATTATCTTCACACTTCATATACAGTGATACCTTGGCTTACAAACTTAATTGGTTCCCAGACGGTGTGTGTCAGGTGAAAAGAGTGTATCCCAAAAATTAATTTCCCATAGGAAACCATTTAAATGAGAATAATCCGTTCCTGGGGCCCCATAAAACATAATTTTCTACTTTCTAATTTTACAAGCCTTAAAACCAAGTAAAATATACCTTATTTTATGTATAATAAATGTGTTATGGTATTATAATTAAAGAAATAAACTGTACAGTATAATAAAGTCGTTTTATTTACATTTGTGATGGTCGTTGATGGCTTGATGGAATGGAGTGGCCGGTTTCCTCAGCATTAAACACTTGATGAGGAAAATAGCCTTCTTCTTTCACCATCTTGAGGAATGATCCCTTGTAGGTGCTGTCTCTGTGATAATTTTATCTAGTTCTTCATCAATTGTGTTCTGTTTAGCTGGGTTGATAGCTTTTTGTATCAAGTGTACAGATGGCTTGTGCGGGTTATTTGTGGATCCTGATTGATGGGATATTTTAACCTTCCAGTCTACACTCTGCTTTTGAACTATCAAAGTTGAAACAAGTCCAAATTTCACTGTTTTCTATCCATTTCCTCACCATTTCACTTTTGTGGTTTTTTGTTCACTTTTGTTTTTTTGTTTCAAGCTCTGTCGTCTCCCTTTCGTTTGTGCATGTGTGTGTGTGTTTTCTCACTCTCTCTCTCTGTCATCTTCCTGTCTCTTTAATGTTTAACCCCCCCCCCCCCCACTGCTGCATTCTTGACCAATCACGTGGCTTTAACTGACGACTGGGGGCGAGGAATAGAGGACAAAACAGTCGGCCATCATTTTCTTGTTAGGTTGACGGGCTTGTTCGCGAACCACACATCACTCATTGCGGAAGCTCCGTGCCTATCCCAAGAAATAGTTCATATGTCAAGGTAAAATGTTCATAAATGTAACGTTCGTAAACCGAAAAATTCGTAAGCCAGGGGGTTCATAAAGCAAGGCATCACTGTACTGTGTAAAACGTTTTAATTTTTCAGAACTTTGGATTCAACTACGGTTCTTTACTTTTAGTGGAACCTTCATTTTATGAACTTGGGACTCCAAATTTAATTGGACACAAATGGTGTCCAGTGCACTCCAAATGCTATTTGGGACAGTAGTTGTCCAAGTCTGTTCATTCCACAACTGTTATTTGCTGGCACAATCTACACATAACTGCTATTGTCACAGTTATACAGTACAGAATAGAGCCGGATAACAGATGTGCCAATTGGCAGCCATGTTGGCAGGGGCGACAGTCCCTTGTCAAATGCAAGCAATAATTTTGCAATGGTGTAGGCGCAGCTACAAAGGAATATTTCCGGTCTATATATTCATTTCCATGGCGGCCTCACACAGAGGCAAGCTCGTATATTGGAGTATGTCCATACGTCTGTCCCACATGCTATTTTTGGGAGGGTCGTATTCAAGTCCGCCATTAGCGAGTCCGAGTCAAGGTCAAGTCGCAAAGGTCCAAGTCAAGTTCGAGTTGCAAACGTGAGATTAGTAAATTAAGTAACAAAATGTATCAACAGGAAAATATTGCACGATACTTACGAAAGAGATTTCAAGATACAAAAGTTAAAAATACAGTATGGCCTGGTAGTCCCCACCTCAGAGTTTCCTGAACGCAACATCCTTCTAGCTGCTCTGCCATTGGCTATTGGAGAAAAAAAAAAGTCAAAACAAAATAAAAAACAAAGAGATGAAAACTACCATGGTAATTCCTCAGCCTTACTATGAAATCATTAACTGCCAGATGATGTGCAAAAATGTGTCCACTCCAGTGCCAGGGTTTTTGTCATTTTCACTCCAGGACTCAGAGAATATTGAGTTTTAGGACTACATAAACATTCAATGCAGCATTAAAAACCGTAGTCTCTCTTCTTTCATCAGAAAAAAACAGTCTGTGTATTTAATAGCTAACTGTATTGCTAGCTAACTATCTCGCTAGCTATTAGCTATAGAGCTATCTAGGAGGCTAGCTAGCATATAGATAGCTAGCCAGCTAGCAGATATCTAGATCTATCCATGTATTTAATAGTGACATTCAGTGTATTAGCTAACTATCTAGCTAGCTAGCTATTAGCTATAGACCATTGTAGGTGTCTAGCTATCTAGCTAGCTATCTGTTGGCTATCTACTCGCTGGCTAGCTAGTTTTCTATCTGTATTTAATCGTGACATTCAGTGTATTAACTATCTAGCTAGCTAGCTAGCTATTAGCTATAGAGCTATCTAGGTGGCTAGATATCTAGCTAGCTATCTGCGCTTATAAATGAAATGTATTATTATTATTATTATTATTATTATAGAACAAAGCACATTTCAAGTAAGCGATGAAACCTTTTGATGAAACTTTTTGTAGCTTCTTCTCATCAGTTTTTACTCAAATGGATTCCGCCAAGTTTCCTGCCTCTCTAACACACGTTTATTCAACCTCCAGCACCCTGGTAACAAAATTCCATTCCTCCCCAATTTGAGGAGAAGCCAACTTCTATTAACCACGTTTCACCATATCAGGCGTCCAGCTGCTGCCTCACCTGCCAACGGCGAAGCTCTTTGGGAAAGGATTAGGACTTCCACACGCATTGCTTTCAGATGTGTTCTTGTTATTTAGACGCCGCTAAATTTCCCATCCAATTCCAGTCTTCTTTATTCCGTCAGGCAGGTAAATTGTATCCGGCTGGTTTGCGCTAATCGGGGTCAATGTGTTTTTGCACATTTGGGGTTATTTCCTCAAGTGTCAATCACGTTCACGCGGCTGCTCTGTGTACAGCTTTTGAAAAAACACTGTAGCATTATATAAGATCGAACACTAGTTGGCAATGTCATTTTGTAAGGGGAATAGATATCTGCTAGCTGGCTAGCTAGCAGAGAGCCAATAGATAGCGAGCTAGATAGACAGCCACTTAGATAGCTATATAGCTGATAGCTCGATAGCAAGTTAGGGAAAACACTGAATGTCACTATTAAATACACAGATATATCTAGATATCTGCTAGCTGGCTAGCTAGCAGAGAGCCAATAGATAGCGAGCTAGATAGCTAGCCACTTAGATAGCTATATAGCTGATAGCTCGATAGCAAGTTAGCGAAAACACTGAATGTCACTATTAAATACACAGATATATCTAGATATCTGCTAGCTGGTTAGCAAGCAGAGAGCCAACAGATAGCTAGATAGATAGCCAGCCACTTAGATAGCTAGCTAGATAGATAGCTAGATAGTTAGCTAATACACTGAATGTCACGATTAAATACAGATATAAAGCTAGCTAACCAGCTAGTAGCTAGCCAACAGATAGCTAACGAGATAGGTAGCCACCAAGAAAGCTATAGCTATCTAGCTGCTAGCTAGATAAAATAATTTGGTGTTAACTCATTCAAGCTAGCTCACCTGTTAGTAGATAGCAAATATACGGTATGTGTAAATAAAATTGCTGGAAACCTTTAAAAACAGAAACATACATTGCACCGTGGGGATGGAAGATAAATATGTTTTTCACTATTTTTCCTCGACTTTTTTTCATATTTAACCAAGTATAGTGTGAAAAATGTGCAGACTCCATGTTAACTTTAGTTATTAGATCTTCGGTGGCTGGTTGAACTTGTATATCGCCCCCTATGGACTCCCACTGCTCTTCCCACGCATCATTCCGAAGCATTTCTTGGGTTGAAGAATATGTTCATATTGATCTGAATAAATGATACGTTTGACTTTTTGGAAATTTGTTCAATTTTCCGCCCACTCCTTTCCGACCGCTAAGTAATTTGTCCTGGAGAATAAATCAATCTCGAGGATGAACCCAATGAGAGAATATTTTGTCCCACTCAGTTCCCCCTTTGTGACCCATCTTTCCTATGAATAAATGGTGGAACAGAAAAAGCTTTGGAGAAAAAAAAATGTCATACAAAATGCTAATATGGTGAACAATAATCAATTACATTTACAAGACAGCAAGTCATTAAATCCCACCTAGCTTGTTACATCATTGATACACAAATCTGGGAATGTATTTAATTTAAATTCTGGTATAAAACTCTGGGTGTCTTCACCAACATTATTATTATTATATTACATTTCATTGATAGGCGCCTTTCAAAAGTCTCAAGGTCACTTTACAGTCTCAGGATACGTTTTTCTGTGGGTGAGCAGCAGCAGCCACACGCGCCAGCGTTCACTCAACCCGAAAGTAGCTCAAATAGATACACAGCAAGCCAGCTAGCTAATAAATAGCTAATAGATAGATAGCTATCTATATAGATAGCCCTATAGCGAATAGATAGCTAGCTAGATAGCTAGTCAACGAGCCAGACAGCTAATAGCTAGCTAGATAGCCAGACAGACAGCTAACAGATAGCTAATAGATAATAAATAGCAAATAAATAGCAGGTAACTAGCTATCTAGGTAGCCAGCTAGATAGCCAACTCTATAGACAACTAGATAGCCAGCTAGATAACTAAATAGCTGGATAGCTAGATAAATAAAAATAAGTGAAGAGAGGAAAAAGTTAATAGATAATGAATACATGGAAAAAGACGTATGATTCACACCGTTATACAGTAGGCCGCTTTATTTTCTGTTACAGGAATGAATATTTAACAGCAGTAGTAGCAGCAGACCACTTTACAGATCGCATCCTAGGACTTCATCAGCACTCTGTCAGGGAAAGTTTTTTTCATGTGATGAATAAAGTACCACCTCCACTTCCAAAAAAAGCACAAAAAAAAAATTGGGACAGACTAATGATGAACTGCACTCCGATACACAATGGAGCCAAAGTATTCTTCGGGTAGGAGAGCATCAAATGTACAAATGGGAGTATCTGTTAAAATCAACTTGAAGTGCCAATTCCTCACTGGCAAAGATGACTAAATCTCTTTTGCAGGCTCTTACGTTCTATCGTCAGCATTTGTTTTGTCTTTTAGTGTTTGCGCTGCAGATCGGGAGATTAAAGCGCCAAGTGTGAGATTTAATGAAGATATAGTGTACTGTTGTTCATGATTTATAAGTGTTTCTTTAAAGGACAACCGACACCATTTTTTGTTTCCAAACTGACATCAGAAAAACATTTTATAGCATATAGAATACCCAAAAGACGCAGGCTGATATTTTTAGTCAAATGCAAAACACCAATAAAAATGACTTAAAGTGTTCCAAAACTACTTCAAAATGACATCGGAAATGTCGAGTTTCAGAGGGTCCCGCCCCCTTGTTCGTGACGTCACGGATGTCACCTTCAACGACCATTACAAAGGTAAATAAAACCACTTTATTCTATAGTACAGTTTATTTTTTTAATTACCATAGCACAAAATAAGGTATATTTTGTGCAGTTTTAAGGCTTAGAAAATTAGAAAGTAGAAAATCATATTTTATGGGGACCTGGGAACGGATCATTCTCATTTTAACGGTTTCCTATGGGAAATTACATTTTGGGATACACACTGTTCGCCTTACGCACTCTGTCTGAGAACCAATTAAGTTCGTAAGCCAAGGTATCACTGTATCAGAGCAAAAAGACAGCAGTGTAATTGTTACAAGTGTACATTTAACAGTCTTAGCTTCTGATGTCATGACTAGCGGTACGATTTGTGCAAATTTGTCAATTCATTCAAAAGCCATCACGACAAAAAGGAAAAACAACTTCCAAGGGCACTCGGTAGCATTCTTCATATGTACCGAAGCAATAACAAATGTGTTTCATGTCAAGGTTATGTATTATTTCATTGGAAATAAACTGAAGTTATGTTATTAATATGAATCAAGTTTTGATTGAGTAGAAAATTATGTTTTATCGGGACCTGGGAACGGATTATTCTCATTTTAATGGTTTCCTATGGGAAATTAATTGTTGGGATACACACTTTTCGCCTTAAACACTGTCTGGGAACCAATTAAGTTCGTAAGCCAAGGTATCAATCTATCTCCTATCTATAGATACACAATTGGGAAGGCGCACAAGCCAAGGGGACCGAATTTCCACCAACGTATGTTCGTAGAAATTTGGATAAAAGTAAAAATACAATGTTTTTATCATCCAGAGTCTGACAACAATAATGGATTATGCCACCACTTTTTTTCCCCCCCTCATCTTTGATGTTTGTGCACCACTGAGTAACTTTCAAGTTCAAAGCGGGCAAAAGTCAACAATTCTAAAGACTTGTATTGTTGTGAAAAAAGAAACATAAATGCAGTAGAGACTTCTTTTTTGGAACTTGTTAAATATGGAATCAAAGTAAACTGGAAAACAAAAACCAACCAAAAAAAAAAAAACATGAACGACAGACAAGCATGAAAGGAAAAGTTCAAAGGCGCTTGGAGTTGCTACACGTTGCGTCATGCGGGGGCGCTCGACACAGTCGGTGGGTTCTTACCGGTCCAAAATGTAAAAAAAAAACTTCAACCAGCTATGTGTGAGTTTGCGTGCATGTGTGAGTGTGTGTGCGTATATAATAGCTTGATAGCTAGCCAGCTAGATAGCAAATAGACAGCTAGCTAGCTCGATAGCTAATAGCTAGATATATAGCTAGCCAGCTAGATAGCTAATAGCCAGCTAGATAGCAAATAGAGAGCTAGCTAGATAGCTCTACAGCTAATAGCTAGCTAGATAGCTAGCCAGCTAGATAGCAAATAGAGAGCAAGCTAGCTACCTCGATAGCTAATAGTTAGATAGATAACAATAATAATAACACATTTCATTTATAAAACTTTCAAGGACACTTTACAGTCACGTATTTGTTTGTGTGTGTGTGTGAGCAGCGGCAGCCATTCACGCCAGCAGCTCATTCATCTTAAAGTCAAAAGAACAAAAAAAACTAAATAACATAATATGACAACACGAGCCTGAATCGCCTGATTATTGTTTTTTTTAAGTACTTTTTTTGTGAAAAGGAGACTGATAGGATGATTAGTATGCAGTGTGCATTAAGTCAATCACAGCCAGATGTGCAACGATGTGTCCACTCCAATGCCAGGGTTTTTGTCATTGTCACTTGAATTCCAGGACCCACAGAATATTGAGTTTTAGGACTACATAAACATTCAATGCAGCGTAAGAAACTTTCGACTTTTTTTTTTGATAGCTTGCTAGATAGATAGCAAATAGAGAGCTAGCTAACTCGATAGCTAGCCAGCTAGGTAGCAAATAATGAAATGTATTATTATTAAATAGAGAGCTAGCTAGATAGCTAGCCAGCTAGATAGCAAATAGAGAGCTAAATAGCTCGTTAGCTAGTCAGCTAGATAGCAAATAATGAAATGTGTTATTATTATTAAATAGAGAGCTAGTTAGATAGATAGCCAGCTAGATAGCAAATAGAGAGCTAAATAGCTCGTTAGCTAGCCAGCTAGATAGCAAATAATGAAATGTGTTATTATTATTAAATAGAGAGCTAGTCAGATAGATAGTCAGCTAGATAGCAAATAGAGAGCTTACGTTTATATAATTATATTATTGCTAATTATATACTCCATTTGAACCATTTCCGCAAACTCACTTGGGAACGCCCCCCCACCCCCCACCCCAAATCCCCCGAAAAGTTTGGAAGGGCAAAAAAAAAAAAAACAACATTGATCATTTGGAGAAATTGTCATTTTTATGGACAATCTTGATGGAAAAAAAACATTTTTTTGTCTATCCAAAAGCTCAACAGCTGTTAATGTTTGAAGTTGATTAAAGTTTGCCATCAAAATAAATGGCAAACTGGTGGATTTAAAAACAAACAAAAACCAAAAAAAAAACACAAGTCAAACAACGGGAAGAAGCACAAACACAACATGGCTACCGGTGCAATTCCTAATGTATTTTTTCCAGGGCAAAAAGTGATACATGAACACACCCACTGATTGTCACGTGACCTCCGGCTAAGGCTAAAATATAGGGTGTTTTCCCCTCAATGCTAGCCATGATGATATATTACTATTTCTGTACCGCCAGCTGGTAGGCGACTGCGAAAGGCGGAAAGTCACTTCTACTGCCTCAATTTTCTCACTGAATCACAGGCATTTTATCTGAGCATCGAGAGTTCTTTTGCAAAATGATTTTCAATTATTTCAATGACAACTATTTGAAGGAAGGTGTGTACTAAACAGGGGGAAAACAACACTGAGCTCTAAAATAACACATTAGAGAACAACCGACACCATTTTTTTGTTTCCTAACTGACATCAGAAAACCGTTTTATAGCATCTCAAATACCCAAAACACGCAGGCTGATATTTTTAGTCAAATGCAAAACACACATAAAAATGACTTAAAGTGTCCCAAAACTGCCACAAAATGACCTCGGAACTGTGCAGATTCAGAAAGTCCGGCCCCCTTGTTCGTGACATCACTATTGGTCACACACTGCCTTGCTCCAGAATATAAACAATGGCTTCAGAGAGTTGAGATTCGGAGAATATGCTTTCTTGTTACTCATCCAGTTATGAATACGATTCAAATAGTTCTGAAGAGGAAAGCATACATGTTTGCAATCGATTAAAGAAGTCCTTCCGTATCAATTCGAGCCGTCTGGACTCCAATGTAGCGCCCAGAAAATGCACAATTTTATATAGCACTTTTAACACTAACATGGAAAAAAGGGAAATGGAAGAAAAAAACCATTGCCAGAGGCCATGGCCAGCGCTTTATGGGCACCTAAGCATGAAAAAACAAACCCCAAACAAATTCAGGAATGGCGCTGTACGTCATATTTTCAATTCCCGAATAAATTTGTGAATGGTAGTGAATGAGTTAACCTACTGCTTGAAGTGTGTTTTTTTTTTAAAGAAAAGCAGAGCTACACCGGTCCAATATGTAACCACAATATTTGTATTCTTACTTATCGAGCATTTTCATATTTGATTAATAAAAAAAAGATAAATATTGTCATTCCCGAATACCTAAATGACAAATCAGTTCTGTTTCCTGTGCCGTGCACTCAAAAGGAAAGTGGAATATTTTTTAGGAATTAAATACAGCACTCATCCACTCAGAGGTGAAATGAGTACTTTCTGCCTTATTAAATCCTGAGGTGGGAGTCTTTTGATTATTTTCCCTCCTTCACTTGAGCTTCCAAAATGCTGTCACACCTCAAAGTACACGTTAATTTGCTTAAAAATGCAAAACTTTATTGTCCTTTGGGGTCTACTCAGACAAAAAAAAAATATACAGTGATAATGGGCTAATGGGATAGTGATACAGTGGGCTTACGAACGCTTTAGTTCACAATTTTTTTTTTCAACACCCCCTTTGAGTGCAGACGTGGTTCGCTATCGAGTGGAGTACATCAAAATGAGAATAATCCGTTCCCAGGTCCTCATAAAAACAATTTTCTACTTTCTAATTTTTGAAGCCTTAAAACTACACAAAATATAATAATAATAATAATAATAATAATAATAATAATAATAATACATTTAATTTACAAGCACCTTTCTGAGCACCCAAGGACACTTTACAATAAACAATACATAAAAAAATAAAATCATGAATAAAACAATAATAAAACAGCAGATTAAACTAGACCATGAAAGCAAGTTTAAACAGGTGGGTTTAGAGGTAAGATTTGAAAGTAGGAAATATACCTTATTTTGTGTAGTTTTAATCCCCATAAAACATAATTTTGTACTTTTGAATTTTCTAAACCTTAAAACTACACAAAATAAGGTATATTTTGTGTAGTTTTAAGGCTTAGAGAATTAGAAAGTAGAAAAAAAATTGTTTTATGGGGACTTGGGAACGGATTATTCTCATTCTAATGGTTTCCTATGGGAAATTAATTTTTGGGATACACACTTCGCCTTACACACTGTCTGGGAACCAATTAATTTCATAAGCCAAGTTATCACTGTATAGATTTTCAGCTATTTAACTATTCCTACCAAATATATTAAAGTTTTACCCCTCTTTTCCTTTTCGTGCAATCGTTCATGCATGCACAGATCAAAGATGATTGAATTTTAATCAAATAAAACATTGTTTTGATTTAAAAAAAAAAACTTTTGGCCCAAAAAAATAAAAATAAATAAAAATTGGCCAATGATTTGCTCACACTGTGAGCCTCTGTCAAACATGATCAAGGCACTGTAAATAGCTTGCCTAAGTCCAATATTGATTTTGAGCTGCCACAGCGCTCAAAGTCAACTTGATCCAATTTCCAAGCATTTGAGAACCCCCAGCTCTGTTCTGTCCTGTTCCACTTGACAAGCTCAAGCCAGACGAGAAATATCGTTGGATACGTTGCAAAACGTCTTCTACTTAGGCGATAATATTGAAATATGATTTGTGTTCGTTCGCTATTAAGGAGCTGGTGTGTCAAACAATGGGAATGCTCGAAAATAAAGATGCTGTTTTTGTTGTTTTTCACACAAAATACCCCCTGAAACATTAAAATAATACAGGACCATATGATTTGGACCATACAGAGTGATAGATTTTCATATGTGGAACTGTCGCGGCTTGGAATTGAAGCGGATTTACAGGAGATGTGAGACAGTCTGTTTTCGTCAACAGCTTTGTGTTTGCTTTCAACATTTAGATTATAGCAGACATGCTCATTTCACCATGTCGTCCATTCATTGGTGAAAAGGACGCTTTGATCCTGCTTCATTATATACTTCATACAACTGCTTCATACAACAGAGTGCAGAAAGTGCTTATGATTGAATGAGTTTGTCATATTTATTTTTTTATATTTATTTATTATTTTATGTTCTTTTATAATAATAATAATAATACATTTCATTTAGTAGTAGTAATTATTACTATTATATAAACCAATAAATATTAGTATCAGTCCTATTAGTATTAGTATTAGTGGCGAATACTAATGCCAATACTAATTGGCATTAGCATTGGCATTGGCGTTAGCATTAGCGTTAGTAACAGTATTAGTATTAGTTATCATAGTATTAGTATTAGTTATCATAGTAAAGGTGGTGTAGTAATCGTAATTATGAATATCGAGCGCTATATAAACCAATAAATATTAGTATTAGTAGTATTAGTCGTATTAGTACAGTGATACCTCGGTTTTCGACCATAATCCATTTCAGAAACCGGTTCGAAAAACGATTTGTTCAAAAACCGAAACAGCACTTTCCATTAAAATCAATGTAAAACACCATTATTATTATTATTATTATTATTATTATTATTATTATTATTATTATTATTATTATCTGAGCCTGACAACATCCACCATCCCCGTTATTCCATTACGCCAAATGAATAGATTGCTTGAATTGGATTCTGATCAAAGTTGCTACGTAATGGTGGTGAGTGTATGCATATTGATTTTGTAGCTTTTATGATATTATTTATAGAGCTCCAGCTAAATGCGTCCACATTGAAGCTCGAGATAAGAGGTATAAATAAATTATGCACTGAAGGATTGATTTCCTTCGTTGTTGTGGCAGCCCATTAAGGTGCCCTACTTATCATAAATACTCTATTTATATATCCTTGACGGTGCACCTGAAAAATAAACTTTTTTTCGAGGTCAAAAAAGTTCAAACTTGTGGACAGATGCAACAGGGTCACGATCTAGCCCGAAAATCAGAGCGGGAATATTCATGTTGCCATCCCACCGGGAGTTTTTGGAGCCGTTTTGCTCTTTCATGACCATCAGTCGCCCGAACGCCACACAGCTAAAGAAAAAGTACAACCAGATGGCCTCTGTATACTTTTACCCTGTGGTTTGGGGTTAACTGGGTGACGCCTACTCGGTTGATGTTCACCGCAGCGTTGCCTGCTGCTGTTTGGACACAAAGAGCCCTTCAGTGGGCAAAAAATAAAGAAATAATTTAAAATCCACAATAGGACTATAAAAAGGACATGATAGCATTGATGGTTTTTTTTTCTTTTGTTGTCTTTGTGTGAAGTTTTAAGGCTTATTTAGTGGGAAAATCCTGTTTTATGGGTACCTGGGAACGGATTATTCTCATTTTAATGGTTTGCTATGGGAAATTAATGTTTGGAATACACACTTTTCACCTTACACACACTTTCTGGGAACCAATTAAGTTTTTGACTGATTGGACTGTTTACAAAGAGAGGGTAACTTGTAATTGAACAAGATACGAATTTAATGGGGAAAAATGCCTACAAAAAAATTATATTGCACGTAATCCATTATGGGGCGGTGATTCATTAGCCCTGCAGCTGTCAATCTATCTAGATAGCTAGCTAACTAGATTTGAATTAGCTAGCTAGTTTAGCTAGCTAACTAGCTAAGAATTAGTAAATACGTTTTTAAGTTCAATAAATGTCATCTCTAGCTAGCGATCTATTAGCTAGCTAGCTAATTAGCGGAAGCCACACGCGCCAGTTCCGGGTTGAGTGAACGCGATTGGAGATGCTACATCGAAGTGCTGACGGCTCGAATTGATACGCAAGTACAGTAAAGTCTCGTTATATCGATATCGGATATATCGATAGTCCCGGTTATATCGATATTTTTTCGGACTCCCTTGAATATCGATATAACGAGACTTTACTGTACTTCTTTAATCGATTGCATTTATGCTTTCCTCTTCAGAATTATTTGAATCATATTCATAACTGGATGAGTAACAAGAAAGCATCTTCTCCGAATCTGAAGCCATTGTTTTGATTCTGGAGCAAGGCAGTGTGTGATCAATAGTGACGTCACGAACAAGGGGGCGGGACCTTCTGAAATTCGGCATCTGCGAGGTCATTTTGAAGTAGTTTTGGGACACTTTAACTCATTTTTATTGGTGTTTTGCATTTGACTAAAAATATCAACCTGTGTGTTTTGGATATTTAAGATGCTATAAAACGTTTTTCTGATGTCAGTTAAGAAACAAAAACATGGTGGCGGTTGTCCTTTAAGGAAGACATAAGTCTCATTTAGACATATAAAGGACATCCCTAATAAAATTCTCCTCCTGACATGCAAGAGCTCTCCAGTGATGGCTGATTAATTGCCAGCGTAAATGAAAGCATGAGAGAGCCGCTGGTTTGGAGGCTGTAATTTATCCTCGTCTGTCCTCTCGTGCCCTCGTAGCCTGGGGTGGAACTTGCCCGGCTAAATGAGGAGGGGGGTGCATTGGTGGGTTTGTGGGACAGAGCGACTGGGTAGACGCCCGCGGGAAAATGAAGCTCACCGTTCTCCATATTAAGTGCAAGGAAAGTCGTTAAGAAAGCGGAGGTGTTGTGGAGGTCGGGTCTTTATCGATGTTTGTTTATGAGCAGGCATTACGCGTGGACGACTTCATCTAATTTCCATTTGAGCGTGAGTTCTATGAAGCTTTTAGCGAGGTGGGCAAATAAATGTTATCCTTGCTGTTTGTTTGTGGGTGCGTCACAACGACAGATGTTCACAAATTACGCAATTATGGGACATTTTTAAAAGTAAAAAAAAAATCTGCGTATATGTGCAGTAGGCGAGTCATACCTCTGTGGAACAGAAAAACAAAATTGCCAGATGCCATGGCCAGCGCTTTATCGGCACCTAAGCATGAAAAAAGAAAAACCCAAACAATTTTGGGAATGCCGCTCTACGTCATGTTTTTAATTCCCGAATAGATTTGTGAATGGCAGTGAATGAGTTAATTAGTTTAATAAAAAAATAATAAAGATAGCACGATAGCGGGCTAGATAGATCGCTAGATAGCGGGCTAGATAGATAGCTAGATAGCTGCCAAGCTAGATCTAACTATCTAGCTGGCTAGAAAGCAAGCTACCTAGCATGAAAAAACAAAAACCCAAACAATTTGGGGAATGGCGCGCTATGTCATGTTTGCAATTCCCGAAATAAAATTGTGAATGGCAGTGAAGGAGTTAATGAGTTAAATAAAAAAATAAGGTAGCTAGATAGATAGATCTATCTATCAAGCAAGCTAGCTTGATAGCTAATAGCTAGCTAGCTTTTCGTTATATAGCTAGCTATATATATATATATATAGCCAATAGCCAGCCAGCTAGCTCATAGATTATATCCAATAGCTAGCTAGCTATATAATCATAATCATAATAAAAACAACTGTTGTTCATCCACATTAATAATAACAATACATTTCATTTATAATCGCCTTTCAAAACTCTCAAGGTAACTTTACAGTCACAGGATAAGGTTTTCTGTGGGTGAGCAGTGGCAGCCACACACGCCAGTGTTCACTCAACCCGGAATGACTCAAATAGTTTGAAAACTAGCTAGCCAGTTAGTTAACAGGTAGCGAATAGCTAGCTCGCTTTCGTTATATAGCTAGCTAGCTTGCTACATAACGCATAAAGAGCTGTGTGCGGTGGGTGTAGCTACCTGTTGGTATCTGTCTACCTACCTACCTATCCAGCTAGCTAGCTAGCTAGGTGGTCAGCCAGATAGCTAGTTCTATGATAGCTAGATAGATAGATAGATAGATAGCTAGATATGAAGGAATGAATACAAAAATACATATAAATCATATTCAAAAATGACTGAAACATCGTCAGTAAAGAAATTCGACAGCCACAAAAAAAGTCACCTAAAATATATTATAAGTAGATAGATAAAGTCAAGCCTGCTCCTATTTTCTGATGTCCCTCCCGCTCAGCCATCCATCAATAATATCACATAATCTTCAGTCAGGATATATATTTCATCGTTTCATTATCTCCTTTTGTCACACTGCTGTTTGTGATTAATCGTGAACCTTCCCAATGCCAGGAGGGCAAACTTGTCAAACATATGCGTAATGAGTGTGTAATTGTCTCAATAAAACGCTGTAACGCTTTGCCGTCGATCATGTCGGAATCGGATTAGAGCACTTTTCACGCCGCACGGCAGAAAATGCCTGAAGAGCAAAAGATGATCTATGGTGGCGGCTGCAGCCCAGCTTATGACATAGACGTGGGGGTCCAAGGACAATCTGGGCGCAGATAATGCCCATCTGAGGCCACACACATGCACAAACGCACACACCACGATATTTTTACATTCATATTGTGGTTGTTAGATGTCAAAATATGTTCTTCACATTACAAGTAAATCCCTTTTGTGACACACCAAAAAAAAAAGAATAAACAATTGCCAATATGTTGCTACACTGACAGCACGCTGCTCTTTACGCGTTATATAAATAGCAAGCTATTGGCTATCTACAGTATATTAGCTAGTATTAGGTTATATTACAAGCTAATATTAGCATTAACTGTTACTAGCTATATAACGAAAGCAAGCTAGCTATTGGATATCTATTACCTAGCTAGCTAGCTTTCTATCTATTTGAGTTATAGCTAGCCAGCTCTCTATTTGCTATCTAGCTGGCTTTCTATCTATCTAGCGAGATAGAAAGCTATCTAGCTAATAGAGTGTGGCTGCCGCTGCACACCCACAGGAAACCTTATTTTCTACATAATTTTCTACTTTCTAATTTTCTAAGCCTTAAAACTACACACAATATACCTTATTTTATGTATAATAAATGTGCTATGGTATGATAATTAAAGAAATAAACTGTACTATATAATAATGTGTTTTTATCTATTTGAGTTATTCCGGGTTGAGTGAACGCTGGCGCATTTGGCTGCCACTGCTCACCTACAGCAAAACTAATCCTCTGACTGTAAAGTGACCTTGAGAGTTTCGAAAGGTACTTATAAATGATATGTATTATCATTATTATCATTACCACCATTATTATTGTTGTTGTTATTATTATTATGTACATGTTATTAAAATTCCCATCAATCAGGCTCCACAAATAAGCCGCACTAGCCATCAGTACAATTCGAAATGAAAAGACAAGCAAGGGAACCAGCTATTAATGATGTTTCTAGTGTGTCTGCTCGCATCTGTTGCTGTTGCAATATCACAACTTCCAAGATGTACAACCCAGAGCTCCTTGAGACACTTTATGCAAAAAGCTATCCATTCCATCAAGCCATCAACGACCATCACAAAGGTAAATAAAATGACTTGATTATACTGTACAGTTTATTTCTTCAATTATCATATCATCGCACATTTACTATACATAAAATAAGGTATATTTTGTGTAGTTAGAAAATTATAAAGTCAAAAATTATGTTTTATGGGGATCTGGGAACGGATTATTCTTCTTTTAATGGTTTACTATGGGAAATATTTTTTTGGGATACACACTTTTCCCCTTAAATGCCATGGTATCACTGTACATCGAAAAATAGAGCAGTTCAAAATCAAAATCCCCTTCTTCGTCTCTGTCAGCTTTGAAAAGGGCGAGCAACGAAAGAGGCAATAAACACCGAGTGATTTATTTATCGTGAAAAATAACAAACAGGTCACTTTCCTTCCCGCACGCGACAGCGGAATTATCTTAACTCAGTGGCTTGTGTTCCCCTCCTAATAAAGAGATAATTGCGCTACCTTTGACTCTGAATTTTGTCGATAAACGGATGAAACAGGAGGAGGCTTCACGGCTTGGTGGATGACAGGCGGCGGTGTCGACTTTATTCTAATTGCCCATGAACTCCTAGCGTCTCCTTTGCTGTCTTCGTTCGGCGGTAAACAAACATTTAGTGTGACGAGTGTCTTGTAAAACGCTCTCATAGACACATGTCAGACAAGGCAATTGCATGTGTTTGGCCAAGCGTTCAACACCTTTTCATATTCATCGCCTCTTATGATGCACTTTATGGCAAAGCAAAACGAGGCTACTTACCGTTAGCCAACCCTGAACAGATAGGCCATCAACAACGTAATGACAGAGTATTAAAGCGTCACTGACGTCATGATCGGAATGGCCTACGAGTTGGTTTGCCTTGACGTGTGATCATCAGCACCGTTGCTATTTATTTACAATCGCCATCAAGGTTTCTTTTTTTTTTTTTTTCCATCAAAATACGAGACGTGAAGGTGACTCTTGTGCCGTCAAGAGGCTTTTAGACAAGCTGTCTCCTCGCAGTCAGCCTTTTAAATCATCGTCACTCCAGCCAGCTGTATCGTGTCATGATGTATCACCAGTGGTAAAATTGGTGGCGCGCCATCTCTCGTTTCAACATATTTCAACAATACAGTGGTACCTTGGCTTACGAACTTAATTGGGTCCCAGACATAGTGTGTAAGGTGAAAAGTGTGTATCCCAAAAATTAATTTCCCATAGGAAACCATTAAAATGAGAATAATCTGTTGCCCATAAAACATAATTTTCTACTTTATAATTTTTTAAGCCTTAAAACTACACACAATATACCTTATTTTATGTGTAATAAACGTGCTATGGTATAATAAATAAAGAAATAAACTGTACTATATAATAAAGTGTTTTTATTTACCTTTGTGATGGTCGTTAATGGCTTGATGGAATGGAGTGGCCGCTTTCATCAGCATTAAACACTTAATGAAGAACGGAACCTTCTTCTTTCACCACCTTGTCGGTGCTTTCTCTGCGATAATCTGCGAAAGTTTAGTGGCAAACAAGTACTGTGTAACATAATAAAAACCCCAAAAAAATTCTAAACCACCATGAACTGAGGAGTTCCGCCTGAGATATTAAAAAGACATATAACACACCGAAACCTTGACGCCACAGGTGTCAAAGTCAAAACCCGGGGGCCAAATCTGGCCCGCCACACCCATTTTGTTCGGCCCGCGAAAGCAAATCTAACTTGTGAAATTCCATTAAAATAGACAGTCGGGACAAAACGTAATGATTCATTTCAATGTTATCTACTTACATTTTAGCTTCTGTTTAATGCATATCTATTAAAGTCAAGTCGTTTGACATTCTGCGCCAATAAAAGAATGTAAAATATAACGGCTGGCGAACAGAAAGCAGGTCGTACATTGTGAAATCGTAACAAGCGTTAAGAGTATTACGGTGAACATCTGGAACCAAAGCGCAGTGAATTAAAAAAAAAAGCAAATTGAAATAGCAATCCAAATAGATTGGATACACTTTGTAATACACTTTCGCACTCTCATTTCATGCTTCCTATTATTTATTATATCTTATATCCCGAGGCAGACGACGCACGATGGTGTGAGATGAAAACGGCTACATCAAAATAAACAATTTAAGACACCGTGTGTGTGTGTGTAGAGAGAGAGAGAGAGAGAGAGAGAGAGAGAGAGAGAGAGAGAGAGAGAGAGAGAGGGAAAGAGAGAGCAAGAAAGAGAGAGCAAGAAAGAGAGAGCGAGAGAGAGAGAGCGAGAGAGAGAGAGCGAGAGAGAGAGAAAGAGAGAGCGAGAAAGAGGGAGCGAGAAAGAGAGAGCGAGAGAGAGAGAGCGAGAGAGAGAGAAGAGAGAGAGAGAGAGAGAGAGAGAGAGAGAGAGAGAGAGAGAAAGAGAGAGAAAGAGAGAGAAAGAAAGAGAGGGAAAGAGAGAGCGAGAAAGAGATAGAGAGAAAGAGAGAGCGAGAGAGAGAAAGAGAGAGAGAGAAAGTGAGAGGTACACAGAATGAAAGAGAAAGAGAAAAAGAGAAGAGAGAGAGAGAGAGAGAGAGAGAGAGAGAGAGAGAGAGAGAGAGAGAGAGAGAGAGAGAGAGAGAGAGAGAGAGAGACAAAGAGAGGAAGAGAAGGAGATAGGGAGAGAGATGGAAAGAAAGAGGGGGAAAGAGAGGGCAAGAAAGAGTGGGAAAGAGAGAGCAAGAAAGAGAGAAAGAGAGAGAGGGGGGGGGAAGAGGAGAGAGAGTGAAAGTGAGAGGTAGACAGAATGAAAGAGAGAAAGAGAAAGAGAAATAGAAAGAGAAAGAGAAAGGGAGAGAGAGAGGAAGAAGGAAAGAAAGAAAGAGAGAGAAACAGAGAAAGAGAGAGAAGGAGAGAGAGAGAGAGAGAGAGAGAGAGAGAGAGAGAGAGAGAGAGAGAGGAGGAGAGAGTGAAAGTGAGAGGTAGACAGAATGAAAGAGAGAAAGAGAGAGAACGAGAAAGAGAAAGAGAAAGGGAGAGAGAGGAAGAAAGAAAGAAAGAGAGAGAAACAGAGAAAGAGAGAGAAGGAGGGAGAGAGAGAGCGTGGAGAGAGAGAGAGAGAGAGAGAGGAGGAGAGAGTGAAAGTGAGAGGTAGACAGAATGAAAGAGAGAAAGAGAGAGAAAGAGAAAGAGAGAGAGAGAGAGACGAAGAAAGAGAGAGAGAGAGAGAGAGAGAGAGAGAGAGAGAGAGAGAGAGAGAGAGAGAGAGAGAGAGAGAGAGAGAGAGAGAGAGAGAGAGAGAGAGAGAGAGAGAGAGAGAGAGAGAGAGAGAGAGAGAGAGAGAGAGAGAGAGAGAGAGAGAGAGAAAGGGATGGATGGATGGATAGCGCCCATCTGAGGCCACTAACACACAAACACATAAGGACGACCTTGGAAAAAAATGCCATTGCAATATTGAGGAGGAAATTAAACACAAAAAAAACCCAGTTTTTTCTAAAAGAGGCATTTTGAGGGATGACCCATTGTTAACCTCTCAGTGGGGCGAGACTGCTATTTAAATAAATCCTAAATGAGATCCAGCGGAAAAAGAAGGAAGCTAACATGTCAAAAATGATACACAGCTCCATGCAAATACAGTAACAACGTAACCAAAGACGTGTAAAAAAGTCGGCGCATCTTTGCGTCACGCTCGCTCGTAAAGGGATTTCGGCCATTTTTCCCCTGACACTGAATCAAAATGGATGATGATGTTAATTGGGAGGATTCGAGTGGCTGTCACACCTTGTGAAAAACTTTTCCATTTACTGTCATTCGTAATTCAATGTCACGTCCTTCTGAAAGGGAAAGTTAAACCGGCAGGGAACGTGATGGGAGAATAAAAAAAAAAAAAAAAAAGAACAATTTGCGCTCTCCCGGTGAGAAACAATCATCTCCAACTTTATGAGGTGTTTTGATGAATGTGACAAATGCAATCCGTGTATTAATTTTTTTTTGGGGGGGGAGCGCAAGGCCTGCATCATCCTATCTATGAGATAGCTAGCTATCTAGCTAGTTATTAGTTATCTATTAGCTATCTAGCTAGTTATTAGTTATCTATTAGCTAGCTCGCTATTAGTTATCTATTTCGCCATTGTGGGATGAATAACGGTTTTCTGATTCTGACAACCAGCTAGCTATCTAGCTAGCTATTAGTTATCTATTAGCAAGCTAGATATTAGTTATCTATTTCCCCATTGTGGGACGAATAACGGTTTTCTGATTCTGACAACCAGCTAGCTATTTAGCTAGCTATTAGTTATCTATTAGCTAGCTCGCTATTAGTTATCTATTTCCCCATTGTGGGACGAATAACGGTTTTCTGATTCTGATAACCAGCTAGCTATCTAGCTAGCTATTAGTTATCTATTAGCAAGTCAGATATTAGTTATCTATTTCCCCATTGTGGGACAAATAACGGTTTTCTGATTCTGACAACCAGCTAGCTATCTAGCTAGCTATTAGTTATCTATTAGCAAGCTCGCTATTAGTTATCTATTTCCCCATTGTGGGACGAATAACTGTTTTCTGATTCTGATAACCAGCTATCTGTCTGGCTAGCTATTAGTTATCTATTAGCAAGCTCGCTATTAGTTATCTATTTGCCCATTGTGGGACGAATAACGATTTTCTGATTCTCATAACCAGCTCGCTGTCTGGCTAGCTATTAGTTATCTATTAGCAAGCTAGATATTAGTTATCTATTTCCCCATTGTGGGACGAATAACGGTTTTCTGATTCTGACAACCAGCTAGCTATTTAGCTAGCTATTAGTTATCTATTAGCTAGCTCGCTATTAGTTATCTATTTCCCCATTGTGGGACGAATAACGGTTTTCTGATTCTGATAACCAGCTAGCTATCTAGCTAGCTATTAGTTATCTATTAGCAAGTCAGATATTAGTTATCTATTTCCCCATTGTGGGACAAATAACGGTTTTCTGATTCTGACAACCAGCTAGCTATCTAGCTAGCTATTAGTTATCTATTAGCAAGCTCGCTATTAGTTATCTATTTCCCCATTGTGGGACGAATAACTGTTTTCTGATTCTGATAACCAGCTATCTGTCTGGCTAGCTATTAGTTATCTATTAGCAAGCTCGCTATTAGTTATCTATTTCCCCATTGTGGGACGAATAACTGTTTTCTGATTCTGATAACCAGCTAGCTGTCTGGCTAGCTATTAGTTATCTATTAGCAAGCTCGCTATTAGTTATCTATTTCCCCATTGTGGGACGAATAACGGTTTTCTGATTCTGACAACCAGCTAGCTATTTAGCTAGCTAATAGTTATCTATTAGCTAGCTCGCTATTAGTTATCTATTTCGCCATTGTGGGACGAATAACGGTTTTCTGATTCTGACAACCAGCTAGCTATCTAGCTAGCTATTAGTTATCTATTAGCAAGCTAGATATTCAGAATCAGAATCATCTTTATTGCCAAGTATGTAGAACACAGAAGGAATTTGTTTCCGGTAGAACACGCTGCACTAGTATCGTCGTCAAAAAAACTGCTAAGTGGCACTATACAGTTCCATTTTGGCTACTGTTGAATTTTAGTTATATTAGTTATCTATTTCCCAATTGTGGGACGAATAACGGTTTTCTGATTCTGATTCTGTTAACCAGCTAGCTATCTAGCTAGCTATTAGTTATATATTAGCAAGCTAGATATTAGTTATCTATTAGCTAGCTAGATATTAGTTATCTATTAGCTAGAATCCTGTGATTGTAAAGTGTCTGAGACTTGAAACTGGCTACTTCCGGGTTCATTTTTTTTTGTTGCAGATTTTGGACTCTTTAAATCATTTTTAATTGTGTTTTGCATTTGACTAAAAATATGTGTTTTGAGTATTTCAGATGCTATAAAATGTTTTTCTGCTGTCAGTTAGGAAACAAAAAAAGTGATATCGGTTGGAATGTTTCTATCGGGCAAATGTATTAGTAAGAGAGAAGCTATTAAAAGCTGTGGATAATGACAGGGAGTAGCAAGGAGATGTTTGAAGGAGATATTGGAGTTCCTCTTGACACTGAGACTGAAGGCCCCATTAGGACTCTTGAGAATAAAATAACATGTGCTTTGTATTAGAAATACCATGAAGTGGCTGTTACCTGCAAAAAAATCACACAGGAGTGATTCAATCTCGCAAAGTGAACCTTTGCGCTGTGATTTTTCAAGGAAAAAAAAATTGGTACTGTAAAAATGATCCGATGGTAACGACACGCTACCGGAAATGATTATGACCTGTGAAATCCTCGAGCCTGACATCCCCAAAACTCAACCGTATCGAGAACCTGTGGAACATCATAAAAACCGAAATGGATGAATGAGGGGGGTGGTTAGATCAAAACAGGCCTATTTCGGTAGCGTCAAATAAGACACCGATAGCTTGTAGAAGATGTGCAAATTCCACCATTATGTCCCTGATCCACTGGTGAAAAGGACACTTTGACCCTCTCCTCTTTCATCTAGAACTGCTTCATGAAACAAAGAGGGTACAGAAAGTGCTTAACAATGATTGATGGTGTCTTATGTGTTGTGTCACATTGTTATTTAGTGTTTTTGTTGTTGTTTTGACGTTGTATTTGTTTTTCTATTTCTTCCTTTCCGATTACTTTCATCACTTTGCTGCTGTGAAATGTAAATTTCTCCACTGCAAGACTAATAAAGGCAAATCCAATCAAATACTATTGATAACGTGGCAATAAGCAGATTTGCATACGGTGTGTCTTTATGTTGTCATATTGTTATTTAGTTTTTTTTTTTTTGTTATTTGGACTTCAAGATGGCTGCCTTTCCAGCAGGTCCTGGATGTAGTTTTTCTACTTCTTTCTTACCTTTCAACTTCCTTTCATAACTTTGCTGCTGTGAAATGTACATTTCTCCACTGCGAGACTAAAAAAGGTAAATCCAATCCAATCCTATCCCTGGACATGACTGACAGATTAGTTAAATTGATACCGCTTGGTAAAATTGAAAAGAAAAAAAATTATATTCAGTGAATATCAGCGCACAAGACTATGGAAAATGACACCGATACCCTCAAGTCGATGGAGAAACCTCCCCATGAATCCGAAGTGACACGTTGACGGATATTTTGACAGAGAGCAAGACGGCATCCTGGAGGTCAAATCCATTCATTCTGTCACAAGGCACCTCCAAGCATAGCCGTCCGCTAACAAAACCATTTACATTTCCCGAGCAGCCCATCCACCATTTCCAATAAAATGTCTGAATTGATGGATGCCATCTTTGTGCTCATCGGTATTAAACTCCACTTTGGAGCTTCCTCGCACAAACAATATGGCCGCGGCTTTACGAGGTCTGAACAAGCTATTTTTTTTTTAATACTGCTTGTTTACATATACAGTATTGATGTGTTTTACGGGTGTGTCTTCCTGAGTCAGATAAGATACAGTGGTACCTCAGTTTACAAATTTAATTGGTTCCCAGAAAGTGTGTGTAAGGCGAAAAGTTTGTCTGCCAAACATTTATTTCCCATAGGAAACCATTAAAATGAGAATAATCCGTTCCCAGGTCCCCATAAAAGATAATTTTCCACTAAATAAGCCTTAATGGACAACCGATGCCTCCGGGCAAATTGTGTCCATAATTTGTAAAATCACTTCAAATAACTTCTGAGCCTATTTTACAAAGATTCCACGGCATATAGCTATATTTTACCTTTTAAGACTCGCGCTGAATATTCAGGAAATCTTGTTTTCGAGTTGATGACGATGCCTGATGTGACGTCACGGAGGGAACGCCCCGGACAGAGAAAGCGACACACAATGCATTTTGGGTACTTTGTTTGGTCTGAAAACTTGTAAACCTCCTAAAAAAAGACATCCAAAATTATCTAATCAAAAAACAATGCTTGTGCAGTGCTTATTCTTTTTTTTTGGGGGGGGGGATGGGGGGGGATGTTGAGAGGGTTGTGCCCTTAATCTGTGCATGACAGTTGAACGAATGCCAAAATGCGGCTGCTGAAAGGTCAGTTAATAAAGGTTGTGTGACAATTCATATCTACCACGCGGGATTTTATCTGGTGGAAGAGCATTTCATTATTCTGACTGCCACTCTATGTCACTGGCACAGATAGATTAGAAGAGACTATTTGCAGTGAATAATTTTGGAACCATTACAATGAAATTGACTCATTTCTCGTGACGCACCTGATGATCACTCCCGGCACGCTAATGCGCTGTAGCACAATGGTGGGAAATCACTGTTGGAATGGAAAACTTGAGCTATTGTCCTCTCAGGTTTTTTCAGGTAGTTCAACCACATACAGCGACAAAATCACCTCCATACTGAAAAATACTGTGAACTGCGCATTTTTTCCAAGCAAATGGACTCACCCCTGTAGCTACTTATAAATATTATTAGACATTAAAGGACAGCCGACACCATTTTTTTTTGTTTCCTAACTGACATCAGAAAAACGTTAGGATGGCATGTAAAATACCCAAAAAACGCAGGCTGATATTTTTAGTCAAATGCAAAACACCAATAAAAATGACTTAAAATGTCCCAAAACTGCTACAAAGGGGCTCGATTCAGATTCAGAAAGTCCCCCTCCCGTGTTCGTGACGTCACTTTGAGTCACATACTGCCGTGCTCCAGAATCAAATCAATGGTTTCAGAGAGTTCAGATTCGGAGAAGATTCTTTCTTGTTACTCATCCAGTGATGAATATGATTCAAATACAGTAAAGTCTCGTTATATCGATATTCAAGGGAGTCCGAAAAAATATCGATATAACCGGGACTATCGATATATCCGACCCTGTTTGCATGTAATTTTCTCTGTGCGTGCATAGAAATAGTATCGATATAACCGGGACTATCGATATATCCGATATCGATATAACGAGACTTTACTGTAGTTCTGAAAAGGAAAGCATAAATGTTTGCTATCGATTAAACAAGTCATTCCATCTCAATTCGAGCCATCTGCAAGCAATGAAACCTGTGAAGATCTGGACTACGATGTAGTCAGAATCATCTTTATTGCCAAGTATGTAGAACATTTGTCTCTGAATTTGTCTCCGGTAGAAAATCATGCACTAGTATTATTCCGTCTGTGTAAGCTCTCAGTCGTACAGGAGTGGTCCATCGATGAGAAGGTTTCTTCAGCCGTCATCTGTACAAATGTGAAGGTTTCGGACGTTTCGCCTCCTATCCAAGAGGCTTCGTCAGCGAACTAAAGTCTGACTGCTCGTATCGGCCCCATTTATATATCCCTAATGTCCAGACATGGTGGCGCCGGACACAGCTATGATAGGTCCCTACTCTCAGGTTGGGGGGGCAGAGGAACCCTCCCTGTGGCCCCACTGATTGTTCCTACATTCCTGGCTAACGACTGGCCTACTACTAGTATCATTCCAAAAAATTGAGAAAAATGGAGGCACTATACAGTTCTATTTGGGTTACTGTAAATACGATTCAATTGTAATTATTTATTCCAGTGTGACTTATTCGAATATCACCCAAATTGTCAAGTTATTAAGTTCATTCAACAATAACCGTTAAAGCCCTCGCGTGGGCTAGAGTGCAGCTAGATAGAGCAACTTCTCCCAAGAGAGTGAGAGAGCTAATGTATCGTCTCAGGCACACCAAACCAGGAAGAAAAGTGGTGGTGAATAATGGCCGCACAAACAACAGGCTTTTATTGACCATGCACGAACAAGTGGCAGAAGCACAGAGCTCTCACAACCAACGGAAAGGCAGCTTACAGAAGAGAGATGGATCCTTTTCTTTTTTTTCTCTCTTCCCACCATCAGCGTAGAGCCTCGCGCGGGAAAAAAAAAAATCCATACGCTCGATAAACAGCGTGACAGCCGAGCAAAGTTCATTTTCTGCACTCGAAAAGTTGAGAGCACTAAGCTTCGCAAATGGTGTCACAGTTAATTGTGATGCAATGCACGTCGACAAGTTGGGCTCGAACTCGAGAGGTTTTTTGGGAATGTTCACAAGCTAGCCAGATATATATATATATATATATATATATATCCTTTTTTTTTTACGCTACGCCTGGCACCGCAACCCATACCACAATTTTGGCCAGCCAGAATCTCACACTCGTACAGCAGTCTACTGCGTGACTATAGTAGTTATACAGTACGAATACCG